>NC_056446.1:16377619-16495777 GCF_018296145.1 Oncorhynchus tshawytscha | reverse complement strand
ACATTAGTAAATAGGTATAAGTAGAATATATAGACAGACTTGCACTTCTAGGGTACTAAACCTGCACATTAGGTTGTATGTGATTTGGTAGACAACACTGGGGATTTTTTGCCATTTGATGAGTTCATTGGTAAATGTCAGGTTAATATTACTCAGAGAGAATATTTGAAGGTTTGCAAAGCAATTCCACTTCCTTTACTAGGACTCATTAAGAACACTTTGTTATATTATGAGGTTGTTCTCTCTTTTCTAAGTTTACAAATTAATGACTTGAATCTTTTGGATAAAAAAATGCTACAATAAGTGGATACAATTGGAATTTAATGAAGTAATATTTGGTGATTATAATTCAATATATTGCTATGGAAGTGACCAACCCATGCTATGGTCAAAAGCGACTACCTTTTACATTACTTGTCCAGTTATCCCAAAAGTTAAAGAAATGTATTTTAAAATATTTGTTCCTCTGATTCAGAATCTATACAGCATTTATTTTTTTCATGCCGCCATTCTAGCAAACTATGGGTTGAAATTCATGAATGGTTGTGTATAAAATCTCCAGAATTACCTATGTTTACTTTTGATGATGTTAAATGGCATTATAAACTTATCCTTGTAATTCCAATCATAACTATTTTGTTAAGATTATTATTCTCTTGGCCAAATATTATATTCACAAATCTAAACGGGGTGGAAAAATTCCTTATTTTGTCGTTTTTGTCATTGAACTGTTACAATTTCATAAATCCCTCAAACTTGTGAAACTCAAAAAGTTGGAAAATTATTAGAAGTCATGTCTTTGAATGTCTGTTAATGTCTCGTTGCCTTGTCACACATGGATTATGAATTTTTTTTTTTTTTGGGGGGGGGTCGTTTGGTGTTCTATTATTTCATTTTTTCCAATTATATTCACAGGAATGTCCCTGTATTGATGTGTGATATTGTTATTATTGTTCCAATAAACATTTTATAAAAATTATAATAATCTAGGTTGCTATAGAAAGTCCAACCCTAGATCTCGCGTGATTTCATGTTTGTAGAATCGTCCAATCACTGAGCTCCACTGAGTAACGTGTATCTCCGAGTTCAGAGGGTAATGGTTGGATGAAGATGGCTGTCGGCAAACGGAGGTGTTGGCAGTAAGCGAAATGGCTCACAGAACTAGACTCGTGTTTAGCCATCATTACTAGACTTGAAATGCAGAGCTATATGCATTTCTGATAATTATTATATTTTGACATTTTTGTCGAGGAGGGCTGCATAATGGTGCACGTGTACGAGTTCATGTGGCGGGTTTTGCATGTCCTTCTCCACATTCATAGAACGTTTATCACTTTGTTCCGAATCCGTCTTCGCAATTGGAATGGGCAGCTATGGTCACGAGCCTTAGCGGCGCTTCTTGTGCCGATAGCTCTCTCGTTTCCCAAACAGAAAAAGCTCGTTCCTGCACCCGGTAAACGCGTTGGTCGTCGGTATCGCTGGGGGGCGGATGGGAAATCCCTGGAGAAGCTGCCTGACCATATCGGCTTGTTGATAGCGGAAGAAGAGCCGAGATACACAGACATTGCCAACCTTGTCGTGTGGTGCATGGCAGTCGGCATATCTTATATCAGTGTGTACGATAATCACGGTAAGATATCATTTGATTATAAAATGTGTTCATTATTTGTATTCACACCAGGAAGTGCTACATACAACGCCAGCAGACAGTCACGTGCCAGCTACCTCTGTTTTTGTATTCAGATTCAGCAAGTCGTGAATGTTTCTATTTTGGTGCTTAGTTATCTTTGATAACTTATCTACATTCTTTTCCTGATAGTAAATGGCTTTATCCTGCCTAATTCCCTTTCAGAAGTCTACAACAACCCACTTCTGCCATATATGCTTAGTAATGTATCATTACATAGATGATTTCAGACAGAGGAGCCTCAATAGGCTTTCAAGGTTTGCCCAATGGCTTTTTCACAATCTGTTATTTGACCCTACAGGGAATTGTCTTAACACACACACTCACACACTGTATTGCTATTACTGTTTCACCACAGCCACTCCTACTGGGTCATAGGCTAGTTGTTGTAAAATATTTTGAATCCTTCTTGATGGCCGTATGTGTTTGGTGGTGTGGTACTGTTCCTCAATGTCTGCTGACTTATGTCTCTCACAGCCAAATCTGGTATATGACACATTATTTGCCCCTAATGACTAGCTCTCAGCTCTAAAAGACAGAAAATGATTTCTCTCTCATTTTTCTTGTTTCAAAGTTGTTGAGATTGGGTGTAACCCCCCCCATATGATATAGGCTATTGGATTGCTCACATATCCCTTTTTGGTTCCCAGGTGTGTTCAGGAGGAACAACTCCAGGCTGATGGAGGAGATCCTGAAGCAGCAGCAGGAGCTCCTGGGTCTGGAAGGCTCCAAGCAGCACTCTGTAGAGTTCCTCAGCAATGGCACTGACAAACAGGACCATCAAGGTGAGACACCAGGGGCCGTATGTGTCAGCTTCCCAGATTAGGAGTGCTGGTCTACAGAGCTGTGCCCCATACTACGTATTTTGTGTAAGGAGTTAGTGAGGTAACTTTGAACTCCGGACAACCGGTACCACGAAAGTAGCTCACATTTTAGCCAGGTACATTTTTAAGGCAACAAATCCTTAAAAACGAACCTGCTCCTGGGCAGGCTAAGGGGCTTTTCTCATTAATGAAAGTTGGAGAGGCAGTGTTACAGTACACTTTTCAATTCGCATTCGCACATCATGTGCCGCGAGATCGTTCGGCTCTTGGCAACGGGCATTTACTGCAAATATCCCAATGAAATATCCCAGTATAGCCACTAGCCAGCGTGCTTCGACTATGCAAGCGTCTTTTCATCTTTAACCATATTACACTTTTGAAAAATGGATACAAACCACATTACACTCTTGAATAATGCAACGATTCACAAACGTGCAGACCATAAAGGTTAAATTTCTTCGTCTGTAGGCTACACCTATTATATTTTAGTCTCGAGACAAAGCACAGAGTTGCTAACAGCATGTCTTCATCAAGCAACATTAGCCTATCAAAAATGAACAATTAAGCCTACAACCACTCTCATATTAGTTTAAAAGTAGGCCTACCATAGAACATAAGTCAGGCATCATTTTTTTCATTAATATGGAAATCATTTAGCCTACATGTGGGAAAAGAAAATTGTGACTGAAACGTGGGTATCATATACAGTACCTGTCAAAAGTTTGGACACACCTACATATTACAGGATTTTTCTTTATTTTACTATTTTCTATATTGTAGAATAATAGTGAATAGATCAAAACTATGAAATAACAGATATGGAATCATGTAGTAACCAAAAAAGTGTTAAACAAATTCTTAAAAGTAGCCACCCTTTGCCTTGATGACATCTTTGCACACTCTTGGCATTTTCTCAACCAACTTCGAGATAGTCACCTGGAATGCATTTCAAGTAACATCTGTGCCTTGTTAAAAGTTAATTTGTGGAATTTCTTTCCTTAATGTGTTTGAGCCAATCAGTTGTGCTGTGACAAGGTAGGGGTGGTATACAAAAAAATAGCCCCATTTGGTAAAATACCAAATCCATATTATGGCAAGATCAGCTCAAATAAACAAAGAGAAAAGGCAGTCCTTTAAGACATTGTCGTAACGTTGTATTGATTAGCCAGCCGTGACTGGGAGACCCATGGGGCGGTGCACAGTTGGCCCGGCGTCACCCGGGTTAGGGGAGGGTTTGGCCGGCAGGGATGTCCTTGTCCCATCGTGCGCTAGCGACTCCTGTGGCTGCCCGGGCACAGTGCACGCTGACACGGTTGCCAGATGCACAGTGTTTCCTCCGACACATTGGTGTGGCTGGCTTCCAGGTTAAGTGGGCATTGTGTCAAGAAGCAGTGCGGTTGTGTTTCGGAGGACGCACGGCTCTCCACCTTTGCCTCTCCTGAGTCCGTACGGGAGTTACAGAGATGAGACAAGACTGTAACTACCAATTGTATACCATGAAATTGGGGAGAAAACAGGGTAAAATAAATCTAATTTAAAAGTAAAAATTCAACCAGAGAGTTCTCTTAGATCATGAGAAAAGGCTGCACTTGACCGTTGCACTTGAATCATTCCCATGGTGAATGGCTAGGCCCACTAACCTATGAAACCACACACTATTGCAGAAACTTTGATATTACCGGCCGCAATTGATATGGTGAAAACAATGTGTTGGGAGGCACAGAAACTCGATTCAATACCTTTGTCAGAAGCACTGTGAAACTTAAGAATTGATGCTATAGCTAGCAATATCAAGAGGAAACTGACTGAATGACTCAAACTCCCCATCTTATGCTCTCCAAATGGACACTAGCTGTGAGGGCTGTGCATTGACTTTTGTTTGCTGCTTCGTCGAATGGGGAGCTTTTGCACAGATGAGGCGACATCTGTCACGGGACGCCGGGCAGGCCTCTGCAATGTAGTTATGAATGTGTCTCCCTCTGCCATATGAACGCATAGTATGATACACCCACTGAACTATAATGGATACACTGAGAGCAATTGGCGGCAAAAGAGCTGAGCGCAGAACTCTGAGATATGTAGCAGGTAACTTCGATTGTAAAGTACATCACGCACGCCTGTTTGCAAAACTGTGGAGATAAGGGCTGACCCCATTTAGTCGATTGTTTTGTCAATAGGCTGTTGGTCGACTGAGATTTCTTTAGTCGAGCAGCAGCAAAAATAATAATAATAATCATGGTGTACAAGACAACTGTCTGATTCACACCTGTTTGAGTGGACTGATCCATTGTGGAGGCAAGTTCCTTGCAGACAGGCCATGCGTAACCAACGGGATTTATAGGATATACATTTCTATCAGGATATTTTCTATCTGCGATACTGCAATGTTTTTATTTGTTGGCTTTATGTAGGCTATTTTTACTTATATGCAATGGCAGAAGAAGTTACTTTCAGATTTGTAATTTTCATTTAGATAGTGTTGATTAACCACATGACATAGATTTTTAGATAAGAAGACTTTATTATATATGAAATTAAACTGTTCTACAAAAATGTGCATATGAAAATCATAACTGGCACGCAGATAAGTAGAAATGGTACAGTAATTTGGCACTCCAAATGCAAAAGGATACCGACCGCTGGTGTAGCCTTTTACCGGCAACATCAGGAGCATATTGGCAGAATATGTGAAGGCCAGCAGCAGAGGGAGGAGGAGGGTCGGGAACAGGTTTTTGTTCTTCTGGTTAGGCTATATTGATCTCTGGCTCCCTCTTTAGTAATTTGTGTCTTAATGTTTTTATCAGGGTGCTTAAAACCTCTTAAGGTCTTAGATTTTTTCAATTTTTGCCAAAAATGACACCCAAATGTGCCTGTTGCTCAGAACCTGAAGCAAGGAGATATGCAGATTCTTGATACCATTTGAAAGGAAACACTTTGAAGTTTGTGGAAATGTGAAATTAATGTAGGATACTATAACACATTAGATCTGGTAAAAGATAATACAAACCAATTTTTTTTTTTATTTTTTCATCTTTGAAATGCATGAGTAAGGCCATACATTGCGTTAGGATCCTAGGTGTAATTTTGAAAGAAATTTCCCCCCAAAAGATGGCAGCAGCATGTGTGCAAAGTTTCAGACTGATCCAGTGAAGAATTACGTCACAACACAATATTTTGTATGAAGTCTGCCAGGAGCTTGCCCAACTGTGCTGAATTGGTCAATTTATACATTTAAGTACATACAGTTGAAGTCGGAAGCTTACATACACCATAGCCAAATCCATTTAAACTCAGTTTTTCACAATTCTTGACATTTAATCCTAGTAAAAATTCCATCTTATGTAAGTTAGGATCACCACTTTTATTTTAAGAATGTGAATTGTCAATAGTAGAGAGTGATTTATTTAAGCTTTTATTTATTTCTTTCACATTCCCAGTGGATCAGAAGTTTACATGCTACCAAATACGAATCGAGTGTATTGCCTTTAAATTGTTCAACTTGGGTCAAATGTTTTAGGTAGCCTTCCACAAGCTTCCCACAATAAGTTGGGTGAATTTTGTTCCATTCCTCCTGACAGCTGGTGTAACTGAGTTGGGTTTGTAGGCCTCCTTGATCGCACACACTTTTCCAGTTCTGCCCACAAATTTTCAATAGGATTGAGGTCAGGGCTTTGTGATGGCCACTCCAATACCTTGACTTTGTTGTCCTTAAGCCATTTTTCCACAACTTTGGAATTATATTTGGGTTCATTGTCCACTTAGAAGACCCATTTGCAATCAAGCTTTAACTTCCTGACTGATGTCTTGAGATGTTGCTTCAATATATCCACATAATGTTCCTTCCTCATGATGCCGCCTATTTTGTGAAGTGCACCAGTCCCTTCTGCAGCAAAGCACCCCAACAACATGATGCTGCTACCCCCGTGCTTCACGGTTGGGATGGTGTTCTTCGGCTTGCAAGCCTCCCCCTTTTTCCTCCAAACATAGTGATGGTCATTATGGCCAAACAGTTCTATTTTTGTTTCATCACACCAGAGGATATTTCTCCAAAAAGTATGATCTTTGTACCCATGTGCAGTTGCAAACTGTAGTCTGGATTTTTTATTACGGTTTTGGAGCAGTGGCTTCTTCCTTGGTGAGTGGCCTTTCAGGTTATGTTGATATAGGACTCGTTTTACTATGGATATAGATACTTTTGTACCTGTTTCCTCCAGCATCTTCACAAGGTCCTTTGCTGCTGTTCTGGGATTGATTTGTACTTTTCACACCAGTACATTCATCTCTAGGAGACAGAACGCGTCTCCTTCCTGAGCGGTATGATGGCTGCATGGTCCCATGGTGTTTATACTTGCTTACTATTGTTTCAACAGATTAACGTGGTACCTTCAGGCTTTTGAAATTACTCCAAAGGATGAATCAGACTTGTGGAGGTCTACAAAAATAAATCTGAGGTCTTGGCTGATTTCTTTTGATTTTCCCATGATGTCAAGCAAAGAGGCATTGAGTTTGAAGGTAGGCCTTGAAATACAGTGAGGCAAAAAAGTATTTAGTCAGCCACCAATTGTAGAAGTTCTCCCACTTAAAAAGATGAGAGGCCTGTAATTTTCATAGGTACACTTCAACTATGACAGACAAAATGAGAAAAAAAAAATCCAGAAAATCACATTGTAGGATTTTTAATGAATTTATTTGCAAATTATGGTGGAAAATAAGTATTTGGTCAATAACAAAAGTTTATCTCAATACTTTGTTATATACCCTTTGTTGGCAATGACAGAGGTCAAATGTTTTCTGTTAGTCTTCACAAGGTTTTCACACACTGTTGCTGGTATTTTTGCCCATTCCTCCATGCAGATCTCCTCTAGAGCAGTGATGTTTTGGGGCTGTTGCTGGGCAACACAGACTTTCAACTCCCTCCAAAGATTTTCTATGGGGTTGAGATCTGGAGACTGGCTAGGCCACTCCAGGACCTTGAAATGCTTCTTACGAAGCCACTCATTCGTTGCCCGGGCGGTGTGTTTGGGATCATTGTCATGCTGAAAGACCCAGCCACGTTTCATCTTCAATGCCCTTGCTGATGGAAGGAAGTTTTCACTCAAAATCTCACGATACATGGCCCCATTCATTCTTTCCTTTACACGGAACAGTCGTCCTGGTCCCTTTGCAGAAAAACAGCCCCAAAGCATGATGTTTCCACCCCCATGCTTCACAGTAGGTATGGTGTTCTTTGGATGCAACTCAGCATTCTTTGTCCTCCAAACACGACGAGATTAGTTTTTACCAAAAAGTTATATTTTGGTTTCATCTGACCATATGACATTCTCCCAATCTTCTGGATCATCCAAATGCTCTCTAGCAAACTTCAGACGGGCCTGGACATGTACTGGCTTAAGCAGGGGGACACGTCTGGCACTGCAGGATTTGAGTCCCTGGCGGCGTAGTGTGTTACTGAAGGTAGGCTTTGTTACTATGGTCCCAGCTCTCTGCAGGTCATTCACTAGGTCCCCCCATGTGGTTCTGGGATTTTTGCTCACCGTTCTTGTGATCATTTTGACCCCACGGGGTGAGATCTTGCGTGGAGCCCCATATCGAGGGAGATTATCAGTGGTCTTGTATGTCTTCCATTTCCTAATAATTGCTCCCACAGTTGATTTCTTCAAACCAAGCTGCTTACCTATTGCAGATTCAGTCTTCCCAGCCTGGTGCAGGTCTACAATTTTGTTTCTGGTGTCCTTTGACAGGTCTTTGGTCTTGGCCATAGTGGAGTTTGGAGTGTGACTGTTTGAGATTGTACAGGTGTCTTTTATACTGATAACAAGTTCAAACAGGTGCCATTAATACAGGTAACGAGTGGAGGACAGAGGAGCCTCTTAAAGAAGAAGTTACAGGTCTGTGAGAGCCATAAATCTTGCTTGTTTGTAGGTGACCAAATACTTATTTTCCACCATAATTTGCAAATAAATTCATTAAAAATCCTACAATGTGATTTTCTGGATTTTTTTTCTCTCATTTTGTCTGTCATAGTTTAAGTATACCTATGATGAAAATTACAGGCCTCTCTCATCTTTTTAAGTGGGAGAACTTGCACAATTGGTGGCTGACAAAATACTTTTTTGCCCCACTGTACTTTTATTTTGAAGGCAATCCGCAAATTCCAAGAATAGTGAAAATGACTGCAGGTTCTTCTGATCATTGTTTTCAGGCTGGTTGTATTGGTGCTACCAATATAAAGCTAAAATAATGCTTTATTATTGTAAGCACATCGTTCGTGGCCAGTATTTGCTTGTTTGCAGTCATTTTTGTACAGCTTTGACAGTGCTGATAGTAGTGGTGGCGCTTGGCTTGCACGTGCAAATTCAGAACCCACAACATTCTATAATTAAAACTGTGTTATATGATATTCCAATGGTATTATTGTCAAATAGTGCTATTTGACGTATCTTTTTTGACACGCAAAAACCCAAACAGCATTCCATAGTATATATGTTGTGACGCTAATACTGTGTAACTCCGGTAGGGCAACATCTGAACAATAGCACACTTCGTAACGTTAGTGTGTACCGGTGCTCGACCAGTCACGAAAGCCAACATCACCCACGACAGAGAATGGTTGATTGTCAAGGGAAATTAATTCCATTATCTTGGCTTTAATGGATTTCTCCTTTGAGTTGTCTTGCTGAAATGTTCTTACTCTTTCAAATGACTGCTCGACTTGTTGACTGTTCGATCCACACAGTAGACGTTGTGGGCTAGGTTAGGAATGCTGAGTTGCAGGTGTAGCGCAACGTTTTACGTGGCGTCATTACGTCATCTACCTATGTTATATGTGTGCACGTCAACTTTCAGTTTTTCACATCGCCGTTAAACTAGACCGGGTAGATACCGATGTTGGTATTTTTAGCTAATATCGTCCGATTCCGATATGTTCACCGATTAAAAAAAAAATATATATATATATATATCGTGCATCCCTAGTCATTTTAAAATACCTATCACATTACACATTTAGTAATGACAAAATGCATTTGAAACGTCGCGCACACCAAAACTTGTGTATGACTATTTTGGATGACATTATTTTATTGACAGGAGTGGCGGGAGGAAAGGAGCTTGTGCATTGATAAGCACATAAAGACTGCATTAATGATATGTAATAAATGAAGGACATCACTTCATCAAGCCTATTTAACACCATAGCCTGAAAAACGGGAAGGGCTACAACAGAGAAGCATTCAGAACTCTGCCATGTGTAGGCTATTTGGCTGTGAATAACCATTATGAATAAATAATCAATTCAATTCTATTGGATACAACTACACAAACACTTTGGGTTGATTTTAGATTGCAAGGCATCATTGGGAGTGCAATTTTCACAATTCATCACTTATTGAATGGAGTTTGAAACTGATTATAAATATTATAGTTATTTTTTTTTAGATGGATTCCAGTTCCACCAGGCTTTTGTTTATATTTTCTGTGGCGTTTGTTTATTAAAGGGCATGTGGACTGCAGCCAGCCTGTATGGGATAATTTAAGATGCATTGTGTGGTTTTACTCTCCATATGCTTTTGGCACTATACCTTTATCCCCTGAGCAAGTCAATCTGTTATGACATACAGTCAGAATTAGACCATATGGAGTTGTGCAGGAACACAACACAGAAGAATTCTCTTCACCAAAGGAAGTTGGGCGGCAGGTAGTCTAGCAAACGGAAAAGTTCTCAGCCAACTAGCTGAAAAATCTGTCAATGTGCCCTTGAGCAAGACACTTAACCCTGTGGATAAGAGTGTATGCTAAAATGTAAAAAAAAAAAAAAAAAAAAAAAAATGAATTCCTGTTCAAATACCCTATAATTCACGTAAATAACTTATGAATTCTATGATCCTGTTCTTCATTGTGATTCCTGTTCTTCATTGTTTTGTAATCCAACAAATCACCTGTTTATGAATGCAATATTCAAGCGCAACAGCAGGATTGTGAAGCAGGATTTCCGAGTTACCACCCACTGACCTTTAGTCAGACACCTGACACATTTACATTGACACATTGATTGGTATTATTACTGTGAATGGGTGTGTGGTAGTGTTTGTGCCTGAGTACCGGTATTTGTGTTTTGTGGGGCTTATTATGACTGTGTTCCTGTGTGTGTGTCTCCGTGTGTCCACAGTGCTGTCGTGTCAGTCCGTGGTGAAGGTGCTGTCTCCAGATGATGGGAAGCTGAGGATCGTCCAGGCAGCACAGGAGCTGTGTAGAGCTGTGGAACAGATGGAGAAGACAGCCAAAGACATCAACGTCACTGTGCTTGACTCTCTACTCAGAGGTGAGGAGGAGGTCCCTCCCCCATGACCAGCAGGAGGACAGGACATGGTTCTCACTGTGGACAATAGCTTTTATTTCATTGTTTTATCAGGTTAAACCCCACAGACATTCTATTGATCATAGACTGTAAATCTGTGCCATACTATTACAAGCTGGAGTGAAGCTTAGCTCACCAGCTCTCCTTTGGCATGATGTTCCGAATAGCAATTTCACTATTTGAAGCTCAGCAAGGATGTAGGAAAGGGATTGAGTAAAGGTCAAGGAGCCCCCTGTTAGACTAGCCTTCCACAGTGTTTGATCAAAAGATGAAGGAAACATGAAGCACTGGGAGTCTGTGCCAGAGTGAGCTCTTCTCTCAGTGGGTTATTTTCCTTGAGCCCTCTGCCCACCCCAGCTCTGCCTGTCATTAGTCCCTGGCTAAGACTGATCACCTCGCCCGCTGTAAATCACGTCACGAGTACTTCAGTGGAACACATCCGTGTGTACTCACTCAGTAGAAGGTGATGGATGAGACCCATGGCAGGAATATGAACAAACTCATGAGAAAGATGGTCTCCAGACAGAATATAAACTACAGAGGATAGCAGAGTTCACTTCAGTGCAGTTAAGTCCAGCGTAGTGTACCGTGAAGTTATGGTGTGTTTACCTCAGGCCCAGTCAGTGCAGCTGCTCGTCAGTACAATCAGATGTCGGAGACATCTCGCTGTCAGGATCCAGGGGGGCACAGCGAAAGGGAGTCTCTAATCATCTCACTATCTAAGGGGCTTGGCAAGCTGCTGCTGCTGTTCTCTAAGCTGTGTTTACACAGGCAGCCCAGTTCTAATTATTTTGCCAAACTATTGGCAGAAGATCTGATTGATCAAAAGACCAATTAGTAGTAAAAATATCAAAATTGTGATGCCTGTGTAGATGCAGCCTAACATTCAAGAAGGAATTGAACTGTCATTTCAGATATCTAGGTTCTCTCAATCTTTTCAACAGTCCTTATGCTTTAGCAACCTCCTAAATATGTCAAAACATTATAATTTCCTGATATTTTTCTCATCTCTCAGATAAAGGACAAACACTTCAAAACAAAATATCTGTTTTTCCATGTATGAATCTGTTATTCAATGCATTACTATGGACTAATATCAGTAAGGCCCAATTCATGGTTTGATCTAATGTTTTCTATATTTTTAAAGGTGTCCATTATACTTAAAAAAAACATTTTTTTACCCAACTACACACAATACCCCATAATGACAAATGGAAATCATGTTTGCAAATGTGTTTTTTTAGTTTTTTTAATACAGAAATATGGTCTCATTTACATAAGTATTCACACCCCTGAGTCAATACTTTGTAGAAGTACTTTTTGCAGCGATTACAGCTGTGAGTCTTTCTGCGTAAGTGCTCAAGAGCTTTCCACACCTGGATTGTATAATATTTGCCCATTTTATTGTTTTCTAAATTCTTCAAGCTCTGTCAAATTGGTCATTGATCGTTGCTAGACAACCATTTTCAAGTCAAAACTGTAAGTCGGCCTCTCAGGAACATTCACTGTCTTCTTGGTAAGCAACTCCAGTGTAGATTTGGACTTGTTTTTGTTATGCTGAAAGGCGAATGCATCTACCAGTGTCTGGTGGAAATAGTTTTACTCCTGAACTTTTTTAGGCTTGACATAAAGGGGTTGAATACTTATTGACGACTCAAGACATTTCAGCTTTTCATTTTTAATTAGTTTGTACAAATTTGGAAAAACAGAATTCCACTATGATATGTGTTATTGTGTTTAGAATTCCACTATGATATTAGGTGTTATTGTGTTTAG
The DNA here is from genome assembly GCF_018296145.1 of Oncorhynchus tshawytscha. Taxonomy (NCBI): domain Eukaryota; kingdom Metazoa; phylum Chordata; class Actinopteri; order Salmoniformes; family Salmonidae; genus Oncorhynchus; species Oncorhynchus tshawytscha. The sequence continues at coordinate 16,483,134 of NC_056446.1, read as the reverse complement.
GCCAGTTCCCAAAAAATCTCTCTCTATATTTTTTTTATTCAGGCTGTAACAACAAAATGTGGAATAAGTCAAGTGGTGTGAATACTTTCTGAAGGCACTGTACACTTCCATTCATCAAGTCATGTGAGGCTTGGGGGTGGCCTAGAGCAAAACAATCGACATGTTCGTGAGTCGTCTTTCCATAGTGGTCATATTAGCTTGTCGGCCAAACCGTTCGGACGGTACAGCCGTTTTCGGGAGAAGACAAACACCGCTGTAGCTCGGCCACCTTCCACCACGGAAGTCCGCCATGTAGAGAACTCGTTTGTCTAGCTTCAACAGGCAGATTTTGATGGGGATTTTGTTTATTATACTCGTTTGATTTCTTCGGGTCCACAAAAAATGACTCGAGGGGTTAAATGCTCCGCAGAGGGCACTTTTATGAGATTTCCATTGATTGTGTTTTTCATTGACCTCTGTCCATGCTATCTCGGTTTGTGCAGAGTCGAAGACTACACCAGATCCTGACCTGGTTCTGAAGTTCGGCCCAGTAGAAAGCACCCTGGGGTTCCTGCCCTGGCACATCAGACTGACAGAGTTCATGTGAGTATTGCGTGTGTGCGTGTGTTAAATGAGGCTGCCGTACTCATGTGCAGAAGACATTCTGGGATAGTCGCTGCTCTGTAGAGCTGGACAGGAATGTCCCATTATAACCACTCGCTGTGTGTGTGGGAGACAGAGGAAGTGTGTGTGTGCTTATGCTTTACATCCGGAGTAGAATGGATATGGGCCTGTTGTGTTCATCTGTGCAGAATAACTGGTAATCCGGTCTCTGCTGCCTCACTTACCTCCCGGCTTGAACGATTGGCAAGACTTTTAAAAATGCCTCTGTGCAACCCTGTATAAGTAATAGGGCTATTTTAAGGATCATGGAAATACTGAGATTTAATGTTGTAGTTCAGCCTACATAAAATGTGTAATTAGACTTTACCAGATGATGATGTATCACTAACAATGCTATTTTCAGACGTCATTGTTTGGGAGTCATGAAGTTCAGTCCGAATGGCCCACATTATTGAACGTTATCAGTTTTTACAAAGCAACATTTTATTTGACCGACTGTATTTGTAAGGACCTTTTTTGGACTTTTACCTTCACCAAACACTAGATGGCGGTATAGTACTGTAACTGCTTTGACGGTAGCTCAAGCAGCAGTTTTTGGTAATCACAGGAGATTTGTTTATGGCAGCCGTCGTCAAGTACATAGTTGTATTTACTGTGAGTCTTTACTAATGTAACATGACATTTCTGTTGATCCCTTATTGCTTGGTATCTATTTTAACAACATTATTTAGCATTATTATTTGTTAAAATGGCGCCCGGAAGAAATGGCAGCAATTTTACGGGTGCTTCACCTAATACCTTTTTTGCACTATTGGTTAGAGCCTGTAAGTAAGCATTTCACTGTAAGCTCTACACCTGTTGTATTCGGCACACGTGACAAATACATTTTGATTTGAGATAAACTGCTGCCATCTGAAGTAGGCTAGAGGTGTCTCACTAGTATATATCTCTGACATCCTCCCTTTCTCCTGCAGCTCCTTACCCTCCCACGTGGATGTCTCCTATGAGGACTTATTCAGTGCCCTTCAGCACTACGCGTCCTGTGAGCAGCGGCTGGGGAAGTGAGTGATTGGCCAGGCCCCCTTCAGAGGAAGGGGAACGACAGGGGTGGGGTAGGAGCTGCCCTTGCCCCTCCTCCTCCCGGGTCTCTGTTTACAGTGCAGGCGCTAGAGAACAAGCAGACAGCGTACCGCCACATCGAATCGCATCACCACCACCACTCACTCACTGTTTCTCTGCTCATCTGGAACGCGCAAGGCTCACCAGGCCACCTCTGTGAGGCATGCTGGGTAGTACGGGCCCTGCCAAGGTAGCGCCACGCACTGAACATCTACCCCCGCGTCAGTCGGATTAACGAGGAACCAACATCACCTGAAGGACATGGTTAGCAGTATGGTATAAATCTAGTTTAGCTTCGCTTTTCTCTCTGTTTGCTCTAGATCCTGCTGTGCCCCTGAGGTATGGCTGAGGATGACGGTCTGCTGCTCTGAAGGGTGCGATGTGTTGAGAGGGATGTGTGAGGCAAAATGTTTAGTGCTGAACAACATTCCTCCACATCGCTCATCAGGAGGTCTCTCTATCTCTGACTACGTGGGGGACCTCCTTGGGGGTTTGAATGGAAATGAACTTTATGTAAGTGTGCTTCAAATGAAGCGCTTGATCAATGTGGTACGAGAGCTCTGTAATCCATGACTATACTCTGCACATGATGTGAAGGATGCCCGACTACATGGTTGTACTTTTAAGTCTTTATTCCAAGTTACTATTGGTGGACTGTGTCTGCTTGTGTACGTGTGTGAAGCTCAGCCAGCATGTCACACTTAACCTACACTAAATCCAATCTTTGCAATCCAGTGGGAAGAAAGAGAAAGCAGTTGTCTGTATACAATATGACCATCACTACTCTTTCTATTGCTCCGTCCATAACGTGAAGATGATTGCATATTGAACGGCCCCGTAAGAATCCGCAGTGCTGCCTCCGGTTGTTCATCCATGTGAAGATCGACTAACTCTTGTCTGAAAGTGTTGTTGGTCTGCTATTTCCTTATCTCATTAACCCTTTTTAAAACCCAGATTCAGTGTTTTCTTTCTCTCTGGTTAGATGGCATACAGTAGTATTTTCACCATCATGCTAACTTTTAATACCAATGGGACCCAATCCTTCACTAGCTAAGGTGCCAGCGGTTGAGTTGTCATTGGAAGGTTTGGTGGGTTGTTCCACATAGAGCCTGTCGGTTTAAATGATCAATAAATGTTACTGAAAACCCAATATATATACAGTACCTGCTTTGTTTGGATTGGATTTTTTTTTAAGACAGGCTGACAATGTCTTGTGAATAATCCTCCTTTGATGTAAATGGTTGATTTTTATAGTTGTGTTGTATGACCTCATTTTCTGCATGTCCCCTCGCATGTAATGTGTTTGAACAAGTGTTGTATCCCTAGTACTGTATGCACCAATAGGTGTCAAGGGCCTGGTGGCTTTTAAACCTCAAATGATCAACCTTTGAACAATTGAAAGAGTCGAGCCATAGTCCCCTTGGATTTGTTAGCTGAAAGCCGTGTGACTCGGGAGAGGTTTCTAGTCCTTCTCAATTGATATGCAGCAATCATCCAAATGCATGAAAGACGACACCATCATTCAAAGGGAAAGCACCTTGAAACGCTTCATAACTGTCTGAGGTGTGCAGGAGAGCTGCGTCTCCCTGGATGCTGTGTTTTTAGATCAAACACACTGGCCCACGCAGCTGAGAGTAGCCCCAACCACTACTGCTACTCCACTTCCTTTCAGATGCAGCACTTTACACCCCTAAACATCCCCTTCCAATTGAAGATGGTTGTGTTTTAGAGGGTTTGTGATGTCGGCTGTTTCTACATGATGTTTTCTGTGCATTGCAAAATGTATTCAACCGTACTGCAAAAGGACTAGGGAAGGTCCCTGTTACTTACTGTCATCTGCATAGCTGTACTCTGTCACATACTTGCAGGTGCAGCAAAATTCTTGTATTTTTTGCTACAGCAGTGCATTAATAGCACCTAGTAATACACACAATTCAAAAATGTCATTAAATATCAGAACGGGCAATGTCAGAGTCCAGAATACATATATACTTAGTGTACAAGACATTATGAATACCTTCCTAATATTGAGTTGCACCCACTTTTTCCCCTCAGAACAGCCTCAAGTTGTTGGGGCAAGGATTGTTCCACAGGGATGCTGGCCCATGTTGACTCCAATGTTTTCCACAGTGTCAAGTTGGTTGGATGTCCTTTGGATGGTGGACCATTCTTGATAGACACGGGAAAATGTTGTGACAAACCCAGCAGCGTTGCAGTTCTTGACACACTCAAACCAGTTGGCCTGGAATACCTCATTCAAAGGCACGAAAATATTTTGTCTTGTCCATTCACCGTCTGAATGGCACACATACACAAGCCGTGTCTATTGTCTCGAGGCTTAAAATCCTTATTTAGCCTGCCTCCTCCCCTTCATCTACACTGATTGAAGTGGATTTAACTGGTGACATCAGTAAGGGGTCATGGCTTTCATCTGGTCAGTCTGTCATGGAAAGAGCAGGTGTTCCTAATGTTTTGTACAGCTTCTGAGACTTGCTTTCAATGAGTGACAGATCTATAACTCTAATTTCTATGTACATTTTGTTGGTCGCCCCAAAAGGTTGCATATTGCAGCTTTAAGAACCCTTGTTATTGCCATGACATGTCAAAGCTCCTTATTGATGTCCCTTGTTAAATCCACTTGAATCAGTGTAGATGAATGGGAGGAGACTGTTTTTAAAGAAGGATTTTTAAGCCTTGAGACTGGATTGTGTATGTGTGCCAGGAATGGATTGTGTATGTGTGCCATTCAGATGTTGAATGGTCAAGATGAAAATTGTAAGTGCCTTTGAATGGGGTACGGTAGTAGGTGCCAGGCACACCGGTTTGTGTCGAACTGCAACACTGCTGGGGTTTTCATGATTAAAAGGTTTTCTGTGTGTATGAATGGTCCACCACCCAAAGGACATCCAGCCAACTTCAAACAACTGTGGCAAGCATTGGTGTCAACATGGGCCAGCATCCCTGTGGAATGTAGAGGACCAGGTGGTAGGTGGCTAGTAAACAGTAATTAAAGTTCAGGGCAGGGTACTGGTTGGAGGCTGGCTAGTGGTGACTGTTTAACAGTCTGATGGCCTGGAGATAGAAGCTGTTTCTCAGTCTCTTGGTCACTGCTTTGATGCACCTTTACTGTCTCCAAGTTGGTAGCAGGGTGAACAGGCCGTGGCTTGGGTGGCTGAGGACTTTGATGATCTTCTTGGCCTTCCTGTGACACCAGGTGCTGTAGACGTCCTGGAGGGCAGGCAGTGTGCCACCGATGATGCGTTGGGCTGACCACACCACCCTCTGGAGAGCCCTGCAGTTGCGGACAGTGCAATTGCCGTACCAGGCGGTGATACAGCCGGACAGGATGCTCTCCATTGTGCATCTGTAGAAGTTTGTGAGGGTCTTAGGGACCAAGCAAAATTTCTTCAGCCTTCTGAGGTTGAAGAGGCACTGTTGTCTTCAGTGATGTGCATGCCGAGGAACTTGCCGCTTTTGACCCTTTCCACTGTAGCCCTGTCGATGGGGCCGTGCTCTCTCTGCTGTCTCCTGTAGTCCACGATCAGCTCCTTCATTTTGTTGACATTGAGGGTGAGTTTATTTTCCTGGCACCACTCTGCCAGGGCTCTCTGAGTTGTAGAAGTGCGTGGCCACGCAGTTATGGGTGAACAGGTAGTACAGAAGGGGGCTGAGCACACACCCCTGTGGTGCCCCCATGTTTAAGATCAGCATGGCGGAGATGTTGTTGCCTACCTTCACTACTTGGGAAGTCAGTAAGTCCAGGACCCAGGTGCACAGGGAGGGGTTCAGACCCAGGGCACTGAGCTTAGAGGGCACTATGGTGTTAAAGGCTGAGCTGTAGTTTATTAACCCCGTTCTTACATGTGTATTTCTCTTGTCCAGGTGGGATTGTACAGTGTAATGGCGATTGCGCCGTCCGTGGATCTGTTGGTGCGTTATGCGAATTGTAGCCGGTCTAGGTTGTTGCGTAAGGTGGCGGTGCAGCCTGGTCTCATAGACTAGACATAACATAGTAGATGTAAATCCGGGACGCTCAAATTTGACTGAATAACAATATAAACGCAACAGGTAAAGTGTTGGTCACATTTTTCATGAGCTGAAATTAAAGAACACAATTGTCCAAATGCACAAAAAGCTTATTTCTCTCAAATGTTGTGCAGAAATGTGTTTACAACCCTGTTAGTGAGTATTTTCTCCTTTGCCAAGATGCTACACCTGTCAGGTGGATGGATTATACCAGGACGTTGATTAAACGGCATGATCATTACACAGGTGCTGGGGACAATAAAAGGCCACTCTAAAATGTGCAGATTTGTCACACAACACAATGCCACAGATGTCTCAAGTTTTGTGTGTGCGTGCAATTGGCATGCTGACTGCAGGAATGTCCACCAAAGCTGTTGCCAGCGAATTGAACGTTAATTTCTATACCAAAAGCCCATCTGTGTGCTCGTCGTCCTCACCAGGGTCTTCACCAGACTGCAGTTCAACGTCGTAACCGGCTTCAGACGTTTGTGAGAATACCAGTTTTCGGGATGACTCATGGTCTGCCAAGTACCGCTGTAGCTCTGCCGCCTTTCACCGCAGATGCAGGAAAAAATGAAGCAAAAAAACACATCTCTAGCTTAAATTGACAGATTGAGGGACTTTGTTCTAACTTACATTGATGCAGCCGGTGCCCTTAGGGGGTCATGATGACAGAAGTGAGTGCTACGGTGCGATAGTCATTTAGTTCAGTTACCTTTTGCTTTCTTGGGTACATGAACAATGGTGGACATCTTGAAGCAACTGGGGACAACCGACTGGGATATGGAGAGATTGAACACTGATTTAAACACTCCAGTCTGCTGGTCTGCACAAGCTCTGATGACGCAGCTTGGGAAGCCAAGCGGACAATATTCTCCTACCCATTCTAGAACCAACCTTCTGAAATATCGATGACTGCAGTAATCGTGAGTGCTAGATTCACATTTGTTTGATTTTGTTACGCAATACCATTGTGGGGCCACTGAACAGAGAGTCTTATATGAGATGTTAACACAGTTATGATGTAGAGTCAGAACGACAAAAGCATATTTTCATTACTCTTTCCTTCACAATAACTGCTCTCTGGTTCTCCCTGCTGATTGATCAAGGGGATTCCAGAAAGTATTGGTGGCTCCCCGTATTCTGGCCTAGCAGCTAACTGTAAATGGAGCCGTGAAATGAAAACAATAATGAAGATGTGACCTTGTAGGAGGCTTGTACTTCATTTGTGAATGTTTATTTTCATTTTCAGTCTGGTGCAGGGGGAAATAACAGACAGACAGACGGTCTATTTGTAAACAGTGCCAAAGCCACTATGAGCTGGGGTAAGGGACGGTAGGGGTTTTCACATTTTTTATATGTTTCCTGTGTGGTGCTGAAATAACCACGGCAACCACATTGTTAATCTGTGTATGATTGTAAAACAGTTTTTCTTGATCCAGAAAAATGATCTTGAAACAAATGACCTGTGTACCTATTTTAAATGAAGATGGAACATTAAAAGGAAAACTGATTATAAACTGAACTGCTGTTCTTATATGTTCACTTCTATAGTTTCATCCTCAGTTTCATCCTCAATGGCAACAGCATAGAGCGTTGGGCCAGTAACCGAAAGGTTGCTGGATCGAATCCCTGGGCTGACAAGGTAAAAATCTGTCATTCTGCCAGTTAACCCACTGTTCCTAGGCCGTCATTGTAAATAAGAATTTGTTCTTAACTTGCCTAGTTAAATAAAATAAAAAAATAACATACCTTGGTCAACTACAATACACAGTATTCCTTTTTTAAGAACTGTGGCAGTCCCCCATTGTGACTTGATTCAGCATTGACAGTAAACTGCAGTAAATACCCATTGGGGTGAATTTGACAAATATCACAGGATGTTGGCACTATGAATAGTAACAGATCAATCGATTTAATAGAGCAAAGCCCAACCTAGGTGTCAGTAAATCTACATGAATTAGTCCCAGCACATTGTTTCAGAATAAGGTCCTGAAGCCCAAGGCTAAATCATCATTTCGGATCCCTTTATGAGCACACGAGCCTAGGTCAGGACACGTTAGGGAAGACACAAACACATCCACAGACTTTGGTTGATTAAGACCTGCGAGTTGCCTCTGTTTTATTGATTTGAATGCTGTAGCCTGCTATATTTAGTGCAGACACTTGAGTTGCTATTTCTTTCCTTTCAGGGTGTTTGTCTGTAGCTGGGGAAGCCATGCTCCACTAACACACTCCAGCTAAGATGAATGTCCCCCTGATGCTTCATTACACCACACCGGGTTTGAAATTGGAAATGGGGTTTGGCTACTGATACCCTTTCAGACAGAGCCACAATTATCTGACAGTGACTGATACATGTGTGTGCTTATTCCTCTAATAATGACATCTCGCTCTCTCTCGCAAAGGTTAGGTTACATCTCAGCTTACGAAATCAACAACGACAACAAAACAGATCCTTCTAGCTGGCTGATTTGTCCTTGGCAGATTTGTTTTATTAATGCCTAGTTATCATGATTAATCTATGAGTACCTCAAGGGCTGCCTTGAGGAATGCTAAAGACAGGCGCTCAAAAGGATTGAGGCTACTTAATATGAACAGACAGCAGCATAGTACTACAACAACATGTTGAAATCAATGATCAGTCCTTGAACATGGACAAGGCTGCATGTGTGTAGAGTACATGCCACAAGAGAACCAATAGTGTGGGCACGTACCAGCTATCTCTTGAGTAGTCCCTCCTGTATTGAAAGTGACCCTTGAGTAGAGCAGACACGGAGACCAGAAGAGAGGTTGCCTGTGCATCTGGCTGTGTTGTGTGTGTGTGTGGCAGAAATACTCCAGCTCCGCCTGATCATCAAATGTTTCCATGACAACTCCGATAGGTGAGAGCCTGAGTGTTGGTGCATGAAAATGTTTCCCAGCACCTTTTCAACTTCCAGCCGATGGATGATTAGAGCAGTGTCTGGAAACATGTAATTGTAACCCTAATTATTATCTATCACCTCCGAAGGACCCGTGGGTTTGATGATAACGAGTCGGGTTACAATCAAGTTATTTTCTATAGTTTAATCCTTCCATGTAGCAGCAGCACAAACCTTAGTGGCACAACAGGTTACATCTCCATCACTTCACTTCTCTGTCACACATCTCTCCTGTGATTCCTCCTCACACGCAGGTGAGTCTGGGAAGGATATTTTCCCGAATAATAGTCCCAACATAAAATCGCAATGACAATGCCATATAAAAGTCACATACACGTGACATATTTCTGATGATAAAATATATTACATTCCAAAACCATGTCTGCATAATTGTAGGAAGCAGCCGTTCCCAACATGTACCAACGAATGTAAATCAACCACATCTGAATGACTAGATAACAATGTAATATGTAGCCTAATTAAAGTGTGTATTATCAGATAATAGCTGGACTATTCTAACTGGCCTCGGACCAAACAGTTTGATGGATTCATTAGATCCACAGGTATATTGTTGGGGGCAACACGGGGCAATACATTGACAAGGTACATCCTTGACAGCATCTTTCTCTTGTTGTAATAACCGCTGCTATAGACCACCAAGTGATAACAGTCAGTATCTGGATAATGTATGAAATTCTTGATCATGTTTGTGATATCAACAGAGAGGTATATTTTCTGGGTGATTAAATATTGACTGGCTTTCATCAAGCTGTCCACTCAAGAAAAAGCTTCAATCTGTAACCAGTGCCTGCAACCTGGTTCACGGGTATCAGTCAACCTACCAGGGTAGTTACAAACAGCACAGGAATGAAATCATCAACATGTATTGATCACATCTTTACTAATGCTGCAGAAATTTGCATTAAAGCAGTATCCTGATCCATTCGATGTAGTGATCACAATGTAGTGGCCATATCCAGGAAAACCGAAGTTCCAAAGGCTGGGCCTAATATAGTGTATAAGAGGTCATACAATACGTTTTGTACTGATTCCTTTGTTGATGTCAAGAATATTTTTTTGGTCTGTGGTGTGTAATGAGGAGCCAACAGATGCTGCACTTGACACATTTATGTAATTGCTTATTCCAGTTACTAATAAGCATTTACCCATTAAGAAAATGACTGTAAAAACTGTTAAATCCCTGTGGATTGATGAGGAATTGAAAAATTGCATGGTTGAGAGGGATGAGGCAAAAGGAATAGCAAATAAGTCTGGCTGCACAACCGATGGGCAAACGTATTAAAAATTTGAGAAATTATGTGAATAAACTGAATAAAAAGAAACTAGACTATGAAACAAAGATAAATTACAAACAATTATAGTAAAAGGCAAACTCAGCTCCATCATTCATTGAATCAGATGAATGAACCATCACAAAACCGACTGATATTGTCAACTACTTTAATTATTTTTTCATTGGCAAGACTAGAAAATGTAGGTATGACATGCCAGCAACACAGACTGACACTACACATCCAAGTATATCTGACCAAATTAAGAAATACAAGCATTGTAATTTTGAATTCCGTAAAGTGAGTGTGGAAGAGGTGAAAAAAGGATTGTTGTCTATCAACAATGACAAGCCTCCGGGGTCTGACAACTTGGACTGAAAATTACTGAGGATAATAGCGGACAATATTGCCACTCCTATTTGCCATATTTTCAATTTAAGCCTACTAGAAGTGTGTGCCCCAAGGCCTGGTGGGAAGCAAGTCATTCCTCTACCTAAGAATAGTAAAGCCCCCTTTTAGACCCTCTCAAAATAGGGAGGCAAGACAACGAGGTTCTAGCTTCAGCACGTTTACTAGCCTAGTCTGCGTAAGTCATATATAGGTTACTGATACCCACAGGGCCATCTGACTACATCTTCCCCTCACCAATGAACAAAAATTCAACATTCATAACCATTGAAGCATAACTGAAATGCAATTTGAAAACCAGTATTATTCACTTTAACATGCTACTTCACATCCTGAAGTATGAAAGCAGTAAATTACACAGTCCGAACTCCTATGCATCAACTTAGGTACAGTCTCTTTAGCTGGGTATGGTCCTCAACAGTATGTATTATATTCACATAACATAGTCTTTCAGCCACTTTGGTGGCTTCACATCCCTTTTCGGGTGAGCTTGTGGCTCTGTGAGCATTCTCTCTTCTTCCCCCTCTTTTTGTGCGTTGTCTGTGGCCTCCTCAGCCTGTGTGTCTGTTAGATCTGGAAGAGCTCTGTGTTTTGAGCCTGTGTCCACCACATAGGTGCGTGGGGCATCCGCTTTCCTCAGCACTATTGCTAGTCCCCTGACTGTTTTTACAGCTCTCTCTGCTTCACTGTTACTCTGTGCATGGTAATGGTTACTGGTCACATGTGTGAAGTCATAATCTGCGGCAAAAGCGGAAAAGGAGCTCACAGAAACCTGGGGGGCGTAATCTCCAACCAGGACCTCAGCAACCCCTTGCTTGGGAAAAATGAACGTTAATCCATTGATGACTCCAGCTGATGTGGTTATGGGTGTCTAATTTAATTGTTTAATTGGGGCCCTGGTGAGTGCGTCTGCTGTGATCAGTGCCTTCTCTGGCACATACACCATCTTGTAGGTGAACCTCAGCAATCTAAGGCGGAAGCGCAGAACTCTGGGAGGCAAGTCGTACAGAGCTTTTGTCCCTAACAGAGCCGTCAGTGGTCAGTCTCTGCTGTAAACTGCATGCCAATAAGGTATTGGCTGAGCCTTTCACATGTGATGGCCAATGCCTCCTTCTCCACTTGTGCATACATTTGCAATGTGTTGGATAAGCTTTGTGACAGGAGTGGCGTCCAATAGCATACATGTTGTCCTGCATCTGTGTGAGGACCGCCCATAGAGGTGATGATGCATCTTCTCATACCTTTGTCTTAGCGTTGGGGCGGTACTGGGCCAGCACTGTATGTGAGGCCAGGTCCCCTTTGATTTTGTCTGGCCAGAACTGCTGTGAGCCTTACATCATGTTCTGCTCTGTCCTGTCCGCACATGAGCACGTCGTCCGCGTGGACTATGATGCCACTCAGCCCATCCAACAGCTGGGACATGCGTCTTTGGAAATACTCAGGACCGGAAGCGATTCCAAATGGCAAAACGTTAAACTGTGTTATAAACGTTGTGAGCGACCTACTCTCTGGTGACGGGTATCTGCCAGAAGCCTGAGCGGGCATCCAGCTTTGTGAAGACTTCCAACTGAGCCAGTGACTGCTCCACTGATGGTAAGATGTGTCTCTCTCTGCAGAATTCCTCATTCAAATTAGTCATGTCCGCACAGATCCTTACTTATGTCCCCATTGGCTTTTGGGACACCACTATCCCTGCACACCAGTCAGTGGGACTCTCTGTTTTAGACAAAGGCCAGATTTCTTCCATCCTCCCCAACTTTTCCTTTATTTTGACCAATAAAGGAATAGGCACATGGCGGGGGGTGGTAAGGGCATAGGGGACAGCATCCTCTTTCAGGCAGATTTTGTAGTCACCTTCTAGCCTTCCTAGGCCAGAAAACACTTTTGGGAATGTCTTTTTGAAAACCTCCCCTTGGTCCTCCAGTTCACGTGCACTCTCAATGAGTTACAGTGCTTCAATTGCTGGCAGCCCCAGCAACGGTCTGGTAAGAGAGTCAATGAATAAGACAAGCTGGATGGCACTTGTGTCTTTACTCTCCAGTTTACTCACCAACTGCCCTACCACTGGTAATATCTTATTAATGGGCCGTAACAGTTTTTTGTTTGTAGAGAGAAAAGGGCCATCTCTACTATAGCCTAGTGCCAGATTGCTGTCACTGCTGCCCCTGTGTCTAGTTTAAATGACTAAACCTCCCCATTGATATCTGAGTGCAAGCCAGCATTGTTTTTCTCTTACTTCCCCCAGAAAGATGCTGTCCTGCTGTAGCTGCTGTTCCTCCTCTGAGACCTCATGCATTTGCTTTGATCGACAAGCAGCTCAAAAGTGTCCTCTCCTGTGACATTTCCTGCATTCCGCATCCTTTGCTGGGTAATCTTTCCAGCTGTGGAAAGGTGATTTCCCACATTTGCGACAAACACTTAAACTAGCTTTCCCTGTCTGTGATTGTTTTCTCCACGTCTGGCTCTGTTCTGCGTTCCCCTCTGTTTTTTTTAGCACGGTATGAAAACACATTTATTTCCTCACTCTCTTCTCTCTGCAAGGAGCTGCTGCGGCGCAGCATCGTCTGCTATCTTTACTGTCTCACTCTGCTTAATCTGATTTACAGCTTTGGACAAGATAAACTGGGAATCCAACTAAATTTTCAGAATGTGAGATATTTCTTATTCCCACTACAATCCGATCTCGGATCAGCTCTTCCTTGAGTGCGCCACACTGACAGTGTTCTGCTAGCTTGTGAACAGCTGTGATCAAACTGTCGGTGGTTTCACCCTGCTCCTGTTTGCACATATTAAACCTACCTCTCTCAAATATTGTGTCTCCCTCATTTTCAAGCAGATTTAAGTCAACTGTAGCTAGGCCACTCAGGATCATTCAATGTCGTCTTGGTAAGCAACTCCAGTGTATATTTGGCCTTGTGTTTTAGGTTATTGTCCTGCTGAAAGGTGAGTTTGTCTCCCAGCGTCTGTTGGAAAGCAGACTGAACCAGGTTTTCCTCTAGGATTTTGCCTGTGCTTAGCTCTTTTGTTTCTTTTTATCATTAAAAAAAACCTAGTCCTTGCCGATGACAATCATACCCATAACATGATGCAGCCACCACCATGCTTGAAAATATGAAGAGTGGTACTCAGTGATGTCTTGGTTTGGATTTGCTCCAAACATAACATTTTGTATTCAGGACATGAAGTTCATTTCATTGTTACATTTTTTTCATGCAGTTTTACTTTAGTGCCTTATGGCAAACAGTATGCATGTTTTGGAATATTTGTATTCTGTACAGGCTTCCCTCTTTTCACTCTGTCAATTAGGTTAGTATCGTGGAGTAACTACAACATTGTTGATCCATCCTCAGCTTTCTCCTATCACAGCTATTAAACTCTGTAACTGTTTTAAAGTCACCATTGGCCTCAAGGTGAAATCCCTGAGCAATTTCTTTCCTTTCTGGCAACTGAGTTAGGAAGGATGTCTGGATTACTGACCGTTGCCTACCCTGAGCCTGCCTGCCATCCTGTACCTTTGCCCCACCTATCTGGATTACTGACCGTTGCCTACCCTGAGCCTGCCTGCCATCCTGTACCTTTGCCCCACCTATCTGGATTACTGGTCTCTAACAGCCCTTGACCTGCCTCTTGCCTGCCCCTGTTTGATTAATAAACTGTTGTTACTTTGACGTTGTCTGCATCTGGGTCTTACCTGAAACGTGATAATTATGACTTGTTAAGTACATTTTTACTCCTGAACTTATTTAGGCTCGCCATAACAAATGGGTTGAGTACTTATTGACTCACGACATTTCAGCTTTTATTTTGTAATTAATTTATCAAATTTCAAAAAACATAATTCCACTTTGACATTGAGGTATTGTGTGTAGTAGGCCAGTGACACAAAATATGAATTTAATCTGTTTTAAATTCAGGCTGTAACACAACAAAATGTGGAAAAAGTAAAGGTGTGTGAATACTTTCTGAAGGCACTATGTGAAAATGGCACATTTCTATAAAAACAAGAGAGGAACATTTGTTTCCAGTGACATCAACCAATTAGTAGGCAATTCCTACTCATAATTGGTTAAAATCACATGATGCACTCCAATGATGTCATTAAAAAAACTTGTCTTCCTTTGTCTTTTTCCCAACAAAGATAAATGTGCCATTTTCACATATGTTGATGTTGGGGTGGTGCTGGAGATTATGGATATGAAGTTGAATTTTTTATTTTTTTTTAAATAAGAGGCTGTAGTTCCTCTGACAATGTATAGCATGGCCATTTGAATTACAATTATGACAAAGGTCTCCGACGATTCAACACAGTCTCCCTAGATTCTCATACACTGTGCTGCTGCAGAATTACATGGCACCTCTCTATATCTGAGAGAAGAGACCCTTTCATCCCATTGCTGTCCAGACGTAATTTCATAAATCATGGAACATGGCGTTTAATCTTGGAAGCCTTTGATAACACACTTCCTGTTAAAGATGCTGTTTTTCTCCTTGCAAAGAGTGTGATTGTTGAGTACAGTTCACGAGTGACTCCGACTCATGGGCTTTCAACAAGAAGACTGACAGCTCCAAATATAGCCTGTCTTGACCGCCTGAGAATATTTCCCTGTGTGGGAAGAGACGAGCAGAGAGAGAAAAAAGGACTAGGTTTATGTTGAGGTTCTTTCTGACGATAGGAAGCAGAGCTCAGCTCTCTTTTTGTGACTGTGGTTTAGTTACAAACTCTCTGACAGCTTTCCTTGACATCTGATCTTGCGACAGCTAGCCTTGGACCTCTGGCCTCAGGCTTCGAGACAGGACTTCAAAGGTTGGCCACACGAGAATATGTGATAGCTAACTTGACTTCAAGGTAGCGAGAGATAGCGAGGTATAGTGAATCTAGTAAACATATTCATAGGCACTAGAAACATTGCTATAATTCAGCTGATATGGATGATGACAATTATTTAAATGAATATACAAATATTTCCTTCTTATTTGCCATTAAAATAATATCTAGGCCCTGCAGAATATTCATAGTCCAGACCCTTTTGAAACTGAAAAAGTAAAAGCCTAGTAAATAGTATTACTGAAATGATGTGACATTGTCATTTCCATACACTATTATTTTTGCCCATTTACACATGCATTGCTTATCTGTTATAACCACACACCAGACTATTAGTAGGGACTATTTACACAGTGCACAATTATCTGCCTTCTGGAGGCTATTTACATTGCTGGTACATTCCAGTTGGGCCTAAATCCGTGGATTTATTCCTTCAGGTTCGACACACTGGTTCAACCCCACTACCTGTGGTGAAAGCACTCCCCCTGTTGGCTAATAAAGGTACGTTTCATCCAAAACGAGTCGCCTCTCAGAATCACAGCACAGTCCGGAGAAGGCATTAAGAAAATGCACGCTGACGAAAAGGGGTACCTCTGCAAACATTTTCACTAAGGAACAGGTGCATCTTGCACGAGCCCCCCGCGCGCCAAAGGCTGTGGGGCTAAAATACATTCCTCACTGTGGAAATACATCAATATCGTCAACATCACCTTCACCTGTGTGAATTATGGAATGCTGAGTTTATCCATCGCGCGTCCGGAGAATTGGATCTCGACCCTCGTGGAGTAGCCCGAGCCTACGTCATCTCCTTGCACGGAGCAGAATGCGCCCTGGTTTCTGATTGTTAAATGTTTAGTTCAGAGATGATTCCCTCACAGCAGAATCATGTTGTCACCACCATTGAGACTATGCCTCCTGAAACTATCACGTCATCGCCGACCATGGTTCAAAGGATAAGAAAAGTGTTTAGCAGGTAAGGATGAGAAATGTTATGCTACTGCAGATTTTACTGGACCAAATTTGATTTAAAAAAAATGCATACTTATTCAAGTTTTAATTTCGACATCAGAATCACTTGACATAGCCTATGATTGTTGATTCATTCGGTTCTTTTGTAAAGCACCACTTGCCAAGGTTTAAAATTCAGCGCACGTCAATCAAAACGTCATCATCTTCTGAAACAGCAGAGCATTGGTCAGAGAAAGAAAACACATTTCAGCATAGTGTGTGAATAAATACAGTTTTATAATACAATATAATTTTTTCTATCTATATTGAAATATTGTTTTTGGCTATGTGTTTTTTATATTTGTACTAAACAATAACGTTGGTGCCTGAAAATTCAGCATCATCAGCCACCTGCATTAATCACAATTACCTAGCTCATATATTATTGTCTGTCCTCATAATGATGGATAATGTGCTTGTTATAGCCTATGGAATGGTTTGTTTTTTCATCCTGCTTGTTTCATGTGTTTAAAGGGTGTTACCTTTTCTCTCAAATGATGTCCAAAAGGCCAAAACCAACATTCCAGACTCTTGGGGGTTCCAATTAACAATTGTAGGCTATTCACGGGTCAGAAAATAATAGTGATTAAGCTACTAGCCTCTGCAAATTCTTTATTAAGAGTGGTCATCAGAGTAATGCCCAGTGGATGGTCTTTGTTCTGTTGTGTGTATCCCCCCATCCACCACGAGTTCGTATTCTTGCGCCCGTGGGGGTCTTTCAGCAAAGCCTATTCAAGTGTTCTAGTATAAAACCTGTTGGAGACTCATAGGTTGAAAACAATGGTTTACGTGAGTCATCCACACCCCTAGACAGAATTCGACTAGACATTCATTACCACAACCCAGGAGCAGAGTGTCTTAAGTGACTAAATGAATACTTTCTGTTGCTTGCTTTTATTCCACTCTCCTAAACTTTGGTTTGGCTCAACGCTGTGTGTGTGTGTGTTTGCCAGTGCCATATCACCTTAAGAAGTGTGTGTGGTTGTACACTCTAGCCTCGAGCAAGTGGAAGTCTCCTCTCTCGCGGAATGTGTGTGGCGTGTGCTTGTGTATCTGCTTGTAGTGTGTGCCTCTGAGCCTCAGACAGGGGTAATGGAGGACCAGCTGCGACAGTGAGAGGGCACAGTGAAGGATGACAGCTGGTGGTCTTGTCTTGGTCAGCCTGCTCTCTCCTCTCCTTGCCATCTGCTGGCCCTTTCATCCCTTGGACTCCCATTTAGCCAGAGAACAATGTCCCGCGAGGTGTAATCTGTGCAGGCCCAGATCGGGTTGCCCACTGTGCTGCTCTGGGGCTATTGTTGTCCTGGAAGGAGAGAATTCCACTCTCCCGGGGAAAGTGACTCGCTGTTGTATCTCTTACTGGGGCTGTTGCCAAGGGCTGCACAAAGAATCAAGGCTTCTCTTACCAGCTGGAAGTTACTGTACTGAGCTGTCCAAGAGTACAATAGATCTATGCTTAGAGAGATGAAAAAAGCCATCCCTGACATAAAGTTCAAGTATACGTTTTATTTGTCACATGCACAACAAGTACAGTGAAATGCTTAACTCGCAAGCCCTACCCAACAGTGCAGTATTTAATGTCAACAAAGTATAATTGATGTGAGAAAAAAGGAACACAAATTGAAATACGAAAGAGAGGAAGCTATATACAGGATCAGTACTAATTTTACAATGCGCAGGGATACTGGAGTATTTGAGGTAGATATGTACATATAGGCAGGGATTAGGAGAAAGTGAGTGGTAGCAGGATAAAAAAAAAAATAAAAAAATATATATATATATATATATATATAAAAAATAATAATAGTAAACTGTGTGTGTATATAGTAAAAAATAATTAAAAAAAAAACCTGGAATGAGTAGATGTGTCCAAAAACGTTTGACTGGTACTATAGAGTATGAAAATATATTTAATATTTGAGAATCTTCAAAGTAGCCACCCTTTGCCTTGATGATAGCTGTGCACACTCTTGGCATTCTCTCAACTAGCTTCATGAGGTAGTCAGCTGGAATGCATTTCAATTAACAGGTACACAATGTTAAAAGTTAATTTGTGTAATTTCTTTCCTTCTTAATGCATTTGAGCCAATCAGTTGTGTTATGACAAGGCAGTGGTGGTATATAGAAGATAGCCCTATTTGGTAAAAGACCATAGCTGTGTTTGAATACCCATACTAACATACTGTATACTACATACTATATACTAATAGTTCATTTTAGTATACTGTAAATGAGCAGTATGCTTTTAGTTGAGCTTACTAGCTCTTCGCCTGTCTACCGGAAGTTGATGCTGTTGCTATGCAACCTCCTTGCTAGCTAGTTAGCATAACAAATTACTAGTTAGACATTTTACAACCTCGGTGGGTTCTTAAATTCAATCTGGAGTGCCAGAGTGTGCTCGTAAATTCAGAGTGTTGTCAGATTGTTTGTAAATTCACAGCGTTTTGCTCTCAGAGCGCACACTGGACGCTCGGGCCAAGGATGAGGGTTGATTTGAGAATACGGCAGTTAAGAACCCAAGCTAACATTGGCTAGCTTGCTAGCTACTTCCAGACACAAATGGGACCACTCTGACCATTTTAATTGCCCTAGCAGAGCTGGTTAGGCAGTTTTCATGTTATCCAGACCATTGGTGACCGTAACTGTGCTGCTGGCAACAATTTAATTACGTTTTTTTTTGCCAAAGTTTACTGACACCGGCCATATTCAATGGGTGTTGAACACTTGTAAATTCAATATCAGTCTATCCTTGATGTTTTTCCTGGAGAGAAGTGGCTTCTTTTCTGCCATTCTTGACACCAGGCCATCCTCCGAAGGTCTTTGCCTCACTGTGCATGCAGATGCACTCACACCTGCCTGCTGCCATTCCTGAGCAAGCTTTGTACTGGTAGTGCCCCGATCCCGCAGCTGAATCAACTTTAGTTAGATGGTCCTGGCGCTTGCTGGACTTTCTTGGGCGCCCTGAAGTCTTCTTCACAACAATTGAACCACTCTCCTTGAAGTTCTTGATGATCCGATAAATGGTTGACTTAGGTGCAATCTTACTGGCAGCAATATCCTTGCCTGTGAAGCCCTTTTTGTGTAAAGCAATGATGACGGCACGTGTTTCCGTGCAGGTAACCATGGTTGACTGAGGAAGAACAATGTTTCCAAGCACCACCCTCCTTTTGAAGCTTCCAGTCTGTTATTCAAACTCAATCAGCATGACAGCGTGATCTCCAGCCCTGTCCTTGTCAACACTCACACCTGTGTCAAGGAGAGAATCACTGACATGATGTCAGCTGGTCCTTTTGTGGCAGGGCTGAAATGCAGTGGAAATGTTTTTTGGGGATTCAGTTAATTTGCATGGCAAAGAGGGACTTTGCAATTAATTGCAATTCATCTGATCACTCTTCATAACATTCTGGAGTATGTGCAAATTGCCATCATACAAAATTAGGCAGCAGACTTTGTGAAAATTAATATTTGTGTCATTCTCAAAACTTTTGGCCACGACTGTACAGGACTAAGATCGAATCGTACTACACCAGCTCCGACGCTCGTCGGATGTGACAGGGCCTGTAAACTATTACAGACTACAAAAGGAAGCACAGCCGAGAGGTGCCCAGTGACACGAGCCTACCAGACGAGCTAAATATGCTCAATTCGAGGCAAGTATCACTGAAACATGCATGAGAGCATCAGCTGTTCCGGACGACTGTGTGATCACGCTCTCTGTAGCCGATGTGAGTAAGACCTTTAAACAGGTCAACATTCACAAGGTCGCAGGGCCAGACGGATTACCAGGACATGTACTCCAAGCATGCGCTGACCAACTGGCAAATGTCTTCACTGACATTTTCAACCTCTCCCTGTCTGAGTCTGTAATACCAACATGTTTCAAGCAGACCACCATAGTCCCTGTGCCCAAGAACACTAAGGTAACCTGCCTAAATGACTACCGACCCGTAGCACTCACGTCTGTAGCCATGAAATGCTTTGAAAGGCTGGTCATGGCTTACATCAACACAGTTATCCCAGAAACCCTAGACCCACTTCAATTTGCATACCGCACCAACAGATCCACAGGTGATGCAATCTCTATTGCACTCAACACTGCCTTTTCACACCTGGACAAAAGGAACACCTATGTGAGAATGCTATTCATTGACTACAGCTCAGCGTTCAACACCATAGTGCCCTCAAAGCTCATCAATAAGTTAAGGACCCTGGGACTAAACACCTCCCTCTGCAACTGGATCCTGGACTTCCTGACAGGCCGCCCCGATGTGGTAAGATTAGGTAACAACTCATCCGCCACACTGATCCTCAACACGGGGGCCCCTCAGGGATGCATACTCAGTCCCGTCTTGTACTTCCTGTTCACTCATGACTGCAAGGCCAGGCACGACTCCAACACCATCATTAAGTTTGCTGATGACACAACAGTGGTAGGCCTGATCACCGACAATGATGAGACAGCTTATAGGGAGGAGGTCAGAGACCTGACCGTGTGGTGCAAGGACAACAACCCCTCCCTCAACGTGATCAAGACAAAGGAGATGATCGTGGACTACAGGGAATGGAGAACCGAGCACGCCCCCATTCTCATCGACAGGGCTGTAGTGAAGCAGGTTAGAGATTCAAGTTCCTTAGTGTCCACATCACCAACAAACTAACATTGTCCAAGCACACCAAAACAGTCGTGAAGAGGGCATGACAAAACCCTAATTGCATTATGGGCCCTAAAGTATGGAAATAGTGTCCTCTGTGTGTATACTTCATATTTTGGCGAATTTAGGATGACATCTGGGAACTTTTGGCATACTAACTATATCCATACAATGACCAATAAGCATACTATATACGTCACAAATAGTATGGTTAGTGCGGTTAGTATGAGTATTCGAACAGAGCTCTGGTCGATATTATGGCAAGGACAGCTCAAATAAGCAAAGAGAAACAGTCCATCATTACTTTAAGACATGAAGGTCAGTCAATCCGGAACATTTCAAGAACTTTGAAAGTTTCTTCAAGTTCAGTAGCAGAAACCATCAAGTGCTATGATGAAACTGGCTATCATGAGGTCCGCCACAAGGAAGGAAGGAAGACCCAGAGTTACCTCTGCTGCAGAGGATAAGGTCATTAGCATTAACTGCACCTCAGATTGCAGACCAAATAAATGCTTCACAGAGTTAAAGTAACAGACACATCTCAACATCAACTGTTCAGAGGAGACTGCATGAATCAGGCTTTCATGGTAGAATTGCTGCAAAGAAACCACTACTAAAGGACACCAATAAGAAGAAAAGACTTGCTTGGGCCGATAAACACGAGCATTGGACATTAGATGGGTGGAAATCTGTCCTTTGGTCTGATGAGTCCAAATTTGAGATTTTTGGTTCCAAACGCTGTGTCTTTGTGAGACGCAGAGTAGGTGAACGGATGATCTCCGGATGTAAAATTTTTGCACATTTATTAAAAACAGAAATACCTAAGTATTCAGACCCTGAATCTTGTTTCCATTGATCATCCTTGAGATGTTTCTGTAACTTGATTGGAGTCCACCTGTGGTAAATTCAATTGATTGGACATGATTTGGAAAGACACACACCTGTCTATATAAGGTCCCACAGTTGAAGGGAAGGCTACCAAAACATGTCTGCAGCATGCTGAAGGGCCCCAAGAACACAGTGTCCTCCATCATTCTTAAATGTAAGAAGTTTGGAACCACCAAGACTCTTCCTAGAGCTGGCCGCCTGGCCAAAATGAGCAATCGGGGGAGAAGGTCCTTGGTCAGGGAGGTGACCAAGAACCCAATGGTCGCTCTGACAGAGCTCTAGAGTTTCTCTGTTGAGATGGGAGATCCTTCCAGAAGGACAAACATCTCTGCAGCACTCCACCAATTAGGCCTTTATGGTAGAGTGGTCAGACGGAAGCCTCTCCTCAGTAAAACACACATGACCGCCCCTTGGAGTTTGCCAAAAGGCACATAAAGACTCTCAGACCATGAGAAACAAGATTCTCTGGTCTGATGAAACCAAGATTGAACTCTTTGGCCTGAAGGCCAAGCGTCACGTCTGGAGGAAACCTGGCACATTCGCTACGGTGAAGCATGGTGGTGGCAGCATCATGCTATGGGGATATTTTTCAGCGAGAGGGACTGGGAGACTAGTCAGGATCGAGGCAAAGATGAACGGAGCAAAGTACAGAGAGATCCTTGATGAAAACCTGCTCCAGAGTGCTCAGGACCTCAGACTGGAACAAAAGTTCACCTTCCAACAGGACAACGACCCTAGGCACACAGCCAAAACAACGCAGGAGTGGCTTTGGGACAAGTCTCTGAATGTCCTTGAGTGGCCCAGCCATAGCCTGGACTTGAACCTGATCGAACATCTCTGGAGACACCTGAAAGTGCTTTGCAGCGACTCTCCCCATCCAACCTGACAGAGCTTGAGAGGATCTGCAGAGAAGAATGGGAGAAACTCTCCAAATACAAGTGTGCCAAGCTTGTAGCGTCAAAACCAAGAAGACTCAAGGCGGTAATCGCTACCAAAGTTGCTTCAACAAAGTACTGCGTAAAGGGTCTGAATACTTATGTAAATGTGATGTTTCATTATTATTATAATTTTTTAAATTAGCAAGTTTTTTGCTTAGTCATTATGGGGTATTGTGTGTAGATTGATGAGGTAATAAACAATTTAATCAATTTTAGAATATGGCTATAACGTAACAGAATGTGGAAAAAGTCAAGACCTCTGAAAACTTCCCAAAGGCACTGTATATCTTTATATGTACAGTTGAAGTTGGAAGTTTACATACATTTAGGCTGGAGTAATTAAAACTCATTTTTCAACCACTCCACAAATTTCTAGTTAACAAACTATAGTATTGGAAAGTCGGTTAGGACATCTACTTTGTGCATGACGCAAGTAATTTTTCCAACAATTGTTTACAGACAGATTATTTCACTTCTAATTCACTGTATCACAATTCCAGTGGGTCAGAGGTTTACATACACTAGGTTGACTCTGCCTTTCAAAAAGCTTGGAAAATTCCAGAAAATGATGTCATGGCTTTAGAAGCTTCTGATAGGCTAATTGACATCATTTGAGTCTATTGGAGGTGTACCTGTGGATGTATTTCAAGGCCTACCTTCAAACTCAGTGCCTCTTTGCTTGACATCATGGGAAGATCAGAAGAAATGAGCCAAGACCTCAGAAACAATGGTAGACCTCCACGTGTCTGGTTCATCCTTGGGAGTAATTTCCAAACATCTGAAGGTACCACGTTCATCTGTACAAACAATAGCACGCAAGTATAAACACCATGGGACCACACAGCTGTCATACCGTTCAGGAAGGAGACGCGTTCTGTCTCATAGAGATGAACGTACTTTGGTGCGAAAAGTGCAAATCAAACCCAGAACAACAGCAAAGGAACTTGTGAAGATGCTGGAAGAAACAGGTACAAAAGTATCTATATCCACAGTAAAACGAGTCCTATATCGACACAACCTGAAAGGCCGCTCAGCAAGGAAGAAGCCACTGCTTCAAAACCGGCATAAAAAAGCCAAACTACGGTTTGCAACTGCACATGGGGATAAAGATCGTACTTTTTGGAGAAATGTCCTCTGGTCTGATGAAAGAAAAATAGACCTGTTTGGCCATAATGACCATCGTTATGTTGGGAGGGGAAAGGGTGATGCTTGCAAGCCGAAGAACACCATCCCAACCATAAAGCATGGGGGTGGCAGAATCATGTTGTGGGGGTGCTTTGCTGCAGATAGTACTGGTGCACTTCACAAAATAGATGGCATCATGAGGTAGGAAATTCTGTGAATATATTGAAGCAACATCTCAAGACGTCAGTCATGAAGTTAAAGCTTGGTCGCAAATGGGTCTTCCAAATGGACAATGACCCCAAGCATACTTCCAAAGTTCTGGCAAAATGGCTTAAGGACAAACAAGTCAAGGTATTGGAGTGGCCATCACAAAGCCCTGACCTCAAACCTATAGAAAATGTGTGGGCAGAACATATTTTTTCAGTGTTCTGCCCACACATTTTGTGGGAGCAAGGAGGCCTACAAACCTGACTCAGTTACACCAGCTCTGTCAGGAGGAATGGGCCAAAATTGTGGAAGGCTACCCGACACATTTGACCCAAGTTAAACAATTTATAGGCAATGCTACCGAATACTAATTGAGTGTATGTAAACTTCTGACCCACTGGGAATGTGATGAAAGAAATAAAAGTTTAAATAAATCATTGTCTCTACTATTATTCTGACATTTCACATTCTTAAAATAAAGTTGTGATCCTAAATTACCTAAGACAGGGAGTTTTTACTAGGACTAAATGTTAGGAATTGTGAAAAACAGAGTTTAAATGTATTTGGCTAAGGTGTATGTAAACTTCCGACTTCAATTGTATCTGTATATCAGGGTTGTGAAGTTTTGTGTTTGCAGAAGCTTGAATTAGCTGATGCCATGACTTGATGGAGTGGAATATTTAAGCAGTAAGGCCTGAGGGGGTGCGGTATATGGCCAATATACCACGGCTAAGGGCTGTTCTTAGGCACGACACAAATCGGAGTGCCTGGGTACAGCCCTTAGCCGTCATATATTGGTCATATACCACAAACCTCCAAGGTGCCTTATTGCTATTATAAACTGGTTACCAACGTAATTGGAGCAGTAAAAAATTAATGTTTTGTCATACAAGTGGTATATGGTCTGATATACCATGGCTGTCAGTCAATCAGCATTCAGGGTTCAAACCACCCAGTTTATAGTAGAAATTATACAATGGGTGGGTTTAATCCTGGACACTGATTGGTTAAAAGCGCATTCCAGCCAGTGTCTATTGCAAAAATGACCTCCGGTTAAGGCTTTGACATTGAAATGCCTATTTACTCTGTTGCATCTCACCACGCAATCCACTGTCTCATCAGCCCAGCCAGACTATTTATGAACTTGAATTCCACTGTAAAGATCATCTAGACATTATCTCCCATTACTTTTAGACAAGCAGTTGGTTTTCAATAGCGCCGATTTGTATAAACCTTGCTGTCTGTCACTCTGACATTTGTAACATTGTTTCAGTTTTGAAATTCGATCTCCAGCTGTCCCATAGTAATGAAGGTGTAGGGGTCGGGAGTTTGGATGAGACAGACAGGCAGACAGCTTTCCTCAGCCAGTCAAAATCAAGAATAAGCATCATTTTTATGTATATATATATATAAATATATATATATATACAGTTGAAGTCGGAAGTTTACTTACACCGTAGCCAAATACATTTAAACGTAGTTTTTCCTGACATGTAATCCTAGTCTTTGGTTAGTTAGGATCACCACTTCATTTTAAGAATGTGAAATGGCAGAATAATTGTAGAGAGAATGATTTATTTCAGCTTTTATTTATTTCATCACATTCCCAGTGGGTCAGAAGTTTACATACACTCAATTAGTATTTCTAACTTGGGTCAAACATTGCTGGTAGCTTTCCACAAGCCTCCAAAAGTAGGTTGGGTGAATTTTGACCCATTCCTCCTGACAGAGCTGGTGTAACTGAGTCAGGTTTGTAGGCCTCCTTGCTCGCATATGCTTTTTCAGTTCTGCCCACACATTTTCTATAGTTTTGAGGTCAGGGCTTTGTGATGGCCACTCCAATACCTTGACTTTGTTGTCCTTAAGCCATTTTGCCACAACTTTGGAAGTATGCTTGGGTTCATTGTCCATTTGGAAGACCCATTTGTGACCAAGCTTTAACTGATGTCCTGAGATGTTGCATCAATATATCCATATAATTTCCTACCTCATGATGCCATCTATTTTGTGAAGTGCACCAGTACTACCTGCAGCAAAGCACCCCCACAACATGATTCTGCCACCCCCATGCTTTATGGTTGGGATGGTGTTCTTCGGCTTGCAAGCATCACCCTTTTTCCTCCAAACATAACGATGGTCATTATGGCCAAACAGGTCTATTTTTGTTTCATCTGACCAGAGGACATTTCTCCAAAAAGTACGATCTTTATCCCCATGTGCAGTTGCAAACCGTAGTTTGGCTTTTTTATGCCGGTTTTGAAGCAGTGGCTTCTTCCTTGCTGAGCGGCCTTTCAGGTTATGTCGATATAGGACTCATTTTACTGTGGATGTAGATACTTTTGTACCTGTTTCCTCCAGCATCTTCACGAGGTTATTTGTTGTTGTTCTGAGATTGATTTGCACTTTTCGCACCAAAGTACATTCATCTCTAGGAGACAGAACGCATCTCCTTCCTGAGCGGTATGACGGCTGTGTGGTCTCATGGTGTTTATACTTGCGTACTGTTGTTTGTACAGATGAACGTGGTACCTTCAGGAGTTTTGAAATTGCTCCTAAGGATGAACCAGACTTGTGTAGGTCAACAATTTTCTTCCTGTGGTCTTGGCTGATTTCTTTTGATTTTCCCATGATGTCAAGCAAAGAAGCACTGAGTTTGAAGGTAGGCCTTGAAATACATCCACAGGTACACCTCCAATTGACTCAAATGATGTCAATCAGAAGCTTCTAAAGCCATGACATCCTTTTCTGGAATTTTCCAAGCTGTTTAAAGGCACAGTCAACTTAGTGTATGTAAACTTCTGACCCACTGGAATTGTGATACAGTGAATTATAAGTGAAATAATCTGTCTGTAAACAATTGTTGGAAGAATGACTTGTGTCATGCACAAAGTAGATGTCCTAACCGACTTTCCAAAACTATAATTTGTTAACAAGCAATGTGTGGATTGGTTGAAAGACAAGTTTTAATGACTCCAACCTAAGTGTATGTAAACTTCCGACTTCAACTGTACAAAGAAATGTCAATAGAAGACAGGTAAAACAAAGTGCAGTCCATCCAGCTTCAGTTTGGAGTAATTGTGTTAGCTGTGTTGTTGGCTAGCTCCTCAGTCCTGAAGAGAGAGCACATTTTCTATGCCAGGTGACATCACGCATGAATTGCACATTGTTATGGATGTATCCAAATGAATGTCCCTAGAAAACAGCTTATTGCACTGTTTGACGTGACTGTGAGTTAGCCGTAGTTGGCTAGCTAGCAAGAAAGGGATAAGAACGTTGCTAGCCAGTATGGTAATAGAAGATTTAGAACAAACGACTGGGTCGAAACCCATAGATACAGAACAACAAAAAAACATAACGACTGGGTCACGTCTCTGGCAACCGAACCGATAGAACCAACGACCAGCCGGCTTGGGTATGACTCTAGATTTGTGTCGGGACTATATCGTGTGGAAGGATGAAACAGTATGAATTAATTAATCAAAATAATGTTTTTAATTCAAATATGTAAATCATTATTTGAATCATGCTGGTAACCCGTTGCATAAAAGTGATAATGCCCTCGGAGCCGGTGTTTGGCGGATATATTGGCACAGTGAGACTTCGTCTTGGGCCTAGCAACACCCGTTCCAAAATATCCTCCAAACACGGGCTTCGAAGGCATTATCACATAAAGGGTGTCTGCTTCTCTACTTGATAGACTCACTGATGAAGAGACATGTTAGGGGTTTTGCATAATCATCTCTCTAACATTTTAGCTATAGGCTAATGGCAGCATCGGAATCTATTTGTTTTGGTATGGCTAAAAGGTTACTGCAAATCAACATTTGAATAGCTTCGTAAACTGCAGTATATACATTATGTAAATGCGTACTCTATCCTAAAGGGAAATGGTGGACAATTACAAACGATTCCAGTTCATGTACTGCTTTGCCCTTTATGGACAATTGTATTTGCTTTGCAGCTTGCTACAGACTAACTTGAGGGAACTCAACACAACAACAGAGAAAAATGGACTATCACCAAACTTTGCCATTGATTTCTTTCTCCACTTTATGCTGACGAAGCGAATTCTTTGGCTCTGTGGTATTTACCCAGAGCAATGTGTTTACGGAAATGATCCATCCGTCTTCACGCAGCTTTTGAGCTTTTCCTTGCTGCCAGTCACACTGTTTCTATTTTTCATTAAATATTACAAGAACTGTAATAACATTCATTCCGTGGTGTGTTGAAAGATGGATGGAAAGGGACATGTCCTCTGAATTCATTAGCTTTAGGGTTATTTTCATCCACCCCAGCCTGGCTTCAGGCCATAAACCAGAGTGATTTTAGCAGCGCAATTATGTTTCACTATAGAAAATGGAGGCTCTGTCCTGTTCACTGAGCTCTTTTATTTCAATTACCAACCTGGTTGGGTTTCTCTCACCTCATAACGAGATGTATTACTTTGACTGTCTTGCGGCGGTGCAACAGGGCAACGCATGCATCTGTTATTAAAATACTTTAGGCTGTGATCGATAAGTCGCAGGATTGACAGAGCGATCTCATTCTCAGTTACAATACAGATTAACACAAGGACCTCCCTCCAAATGTCTTTGTGCCCTTAGATAACGTCTACTAAGGTACCACAAGCTTCCACGACGAATAGGTGCAGGAGATGTTTTGTACTTTGATAAAAACAAATGGTATTATGGAGATTTAATCAACGTGTTGTGTTTTCGTTGGGAAACTATCCTCAAAGAAGTAAAGAGGATGGAAATAGTGAGCACAGAATCTGCCAGGCTGAGGGTCTCTTTCTCTCTTTAGTTGTTTTCATTCAACCTTGTGCAAGTCAAGCACGTAGAGCATGTTTACTTGAAAAGGGAGATTCATCTTTTCAACTCCTGAAAAGGTGCTCATCTGCTGCTAATATAAATACAAAACTTGTTCCAACTTGTGTGCTAAAGCTAAAATTGGACTTTCTCGGTTCCAGCATTGCAAAAGAAACGGCTATTTGATAGAAATAGATAGAAATGAATGGTGGCTTTTAAAATGTAGTAGACAGGTTATTTTCATATCTTTTAAACCAATGCCTTTTGGCAGGCTGTGAAGTGTGATTTGGGCTCCAATAGGAGGGGTTCAGTGCCAGGCAACCTGGGGTATAATACATGGAATTTGGAAGGCTGTCTGAGGAAACGGCAGGCGGAGAGCATTGTTCTGGGCATCCAAGACATTCATGTCCACTGTGGGTCACACAGTGCAAACAAAGGTACTTAAAACTAACCCAAGATAGTTAATCTGTGTCATTTACAGTGGGAGCAAATGAAGCATAGTGGGCAGAACAAGCAAGGAGGTGGGCAAAGCCAAGCCCAAGCTGGCGATATCCTATTGGTTGTTGTAGTATGTATTTGCTTATTTCTGTGAAGTGAGCGTCTCTGTAAACTGAATTCGACCTTGCACTCCTTCTAAAAAACGCACATTTTAAAAACTTTGACAAAGCGTCAAGTCTATAAAACTTAGTGCACTGTGTTCGTAACAGATTTTAGTTTTTGGGGACACCGATTATTTGGGGGATCAGTTGTTAAATTGATGAGAAAATTAGCAGAATGTCGGCCCAGTTTCACCTAGTTCCATCCTCTCCCACTACCCGCGACTGGACTTCCTCTCACTACCATATTTGGTGTTGAGAAAACATTCTAAATTGATGCTTCAGCTTTATAGCCCATGTGACGTTTCTGGTTTACCCCTTCTGTCTGTGGCGCAACTTTGTTCCCCTTTCCTACGGCAGCATGACTAGGCAATGAACAGCTGAAGGGAACCCGAGAATCTATCTGCCCACTTATTAAGATGGAAAGCGAAGACTGGTGCTTTGGTTTAATCAATTACTTTTAAATACAAAATGGGAATTCAGTTGGTACTGTTAATTTGAAATGAATTAAGATACATCGATTTGAAATAGTTTGACAACATTTTGTGAAATATTTGAAATACTCAGCTCAACATGATATCCATAGAGAGAGCTTGGTCTAACAAACCAATTCTACTCACTGTCTCTGGAAACAATACTAAAGCGCTTTGCTGAGCCAACGTTGAATGCCACTTGCAGTTTTGGAGTTTAATTTCAGAATGTAATTCAAATGTGAGTCAAGCCACAGAGCCTTACATGGCTCATCAGAAACCAAAGTTTGCACTCTGGAGAAGCACTGTGTTGTCATATTAAATTCTATAGAGTCAGACAAACTGTTCGCTGAGGAAAAGTTTCAACTGAAAATAGGGCATGCAGTCCCAGCAGGGTTAACTCCTGGCAAGATTCATAGATGGACAATGTCCTGTTTGTGTTTGATACTGGCAAATGCTGCATTACATCACTGTGTAGTCTACCCACTTCACTGCTCATTTTGCAGTTAAATGTCCTTATTCACAGGCTAATACACTCTTTCAAATAAAATATGAGTAAAGGAAAAGACTGTCACATCTATGAGGTCCATGGTCTCATCATTGCCAGGTTGGTAATAAATTAATGATGCTGTCTTTTCCATCTGCATGTGTCTCTGAAATTAACCATGGCCGTGTCCCGAATCTGTCTTGCCTACTAAAACAACATATTGTTTACTAATAGTACTACATACTATTTAGAGCATACAGTTAAGTAAAAACATATGCAGTAAGCAAATATCAACACACATGTATTCATAAATGAAATGAGTATGACATCCTGATATTTAAAGCATACTATATTTTCTGAACTGTACATACTATAAAATGTTCTATTTCGTATACCACAAAAACCTACTATTTAGAACGTCTAGGTATTCAGACATGGCCCATGTTTTGTCAGCCATGCCACTATACAATCAAATTCAATCAATCAAATGTATTTATAAAGCCCTTCTCACATCAGCTGATGTCACAAAGTGCTGTGCAGCAACCCAGCCTAAAACCCCAAACAGCAAGCAATGCAGGCGTAGAAGCACAAACAGTTCATTGACAGTATATCTCTTCAATATATCCCACACTGTGTATTTCAACATTTGTATCACTCAGTATCTGACTAACTCAAACTATAGTAGCATAGCATTGTTAAAGGTTATGTAAGAGGCCATAGTTGGTCCCAACCATTGTCACAACCATGACACCTGTATATTGGTATAGGTGAAATCCATTTGAATTCAATCACTTTTTGACAGCATTCCTTTTTGATTTAAACAAAAGGTTCAATGTTTGTTTGCTAATGGAAGAGGTCAGAAAGTGACCTTTTTGGACCTGAATACCAAAACATTCAGGAGATAAAGGTGTTCAAAGTTGACCCGTTTTGCATACCCCGCCATATCCATTAGACACCCATGTCTTCATCACTGGAAAAGATCAACGGTTGAGTTTGATATCATTTAAAAGCTTACAAACAGGGTTGTTAAAATGTTGTATCATTTCTTGAAATGTTTCTTAAAAAACATTAAGATTTGTTTTGACCTTTTAACATCAATTATCTAAAAACGCATTCACTTTTTTCATATTCGCACATGTTGTTACTTAGACCGTATTTCACATCATCTGTGTCACGCCTTGGTCTTAGTATTTTGTGTTTTCTTTAATTATTTGGTCAGGCCAGGGTGTGACATGGGTTATTGTGGTGTGTTTTTGTCTTAGGGGTTTTGTGGGGTGTCTACGTAGTCTATGGCTGCCTGAGGCGGTTCTCAATCAGAGTCAGGTGATTATCGTTGTCTCTGATTGGGAGCCATATTTAAGCAGCCATATTCTGTGAGTGTTTTTGTGGGTGATTGTTCCTGTCTCTGTGTTAGTTGTCACCAGACAGGCTGTATAGGTTTTCACATTCCGTTTGTTGTTTTTGTATTGTTCGTATTCATTAAAGATGTATCGTACTAACCACGCTGCATTTTGGTCCGACTCTCCTTCGACGGAAGAAAGCCGTTACAATCTGAGGTTTTTGTGTTGTGCCCGCCATCAGTTTAGACAACATGCTCTTGAATATAGGGTGGGTGTCATGTTTTGGCTGTACTTAAAAGGGAATCAAATTGAAATTTCAACTTTCAAATGGTACCACAAAAAATGGTTGGAGGTCCACACATCAGAGAATGTTGACTTGAATGGAAATATCTATTATTTTCAATTATCCTGTCAAACCTCTATAGGAAACCTATTGAAATTATAGAAATATAGACAGAATATACATTCAATTGTGGATGGACAACATGCTCTTGAATACAGGGTGGGTGTCATTTCAATCATAACAATTGAATTCATAGAATGGACCTATCTATCCCTTCAGACCATTGCAATTTAGCTTGTACACCATTGAAATTGAAATCAAATTGACATTTTTACTTCTGGAAATGTCGGTCCATCCACCATTGAATGTCTATTCTATATCTATATTTCTATGACCTCCAACCATCTTTGTGGTACCATTTGAAAGGTGAAATTTCAAGTACATTTGAGTACATTTATCAGCCAAAACATGACACCTAACCTGTATTCAAGAGAATGTTGTGTATCGACCGATGGCGGGAACAACACAAAAACCTCAGATGATGTGAAATAGGGTCAAAGCTACAACCCCGTTTGTAAACTTTTAATGATATCAATCTTTATAATTCCCAGTGATGAAGACATGGATGTCTCATGGTATGGTGGGGTATGTAAAATAGGTAAACTTTGAACACCTTTATCTCATGAACGTTTTGGCATTCAGGTCCAAAAAGGTAGTTTCTTAGCACTTGGGCAAATATGTAATGGAAGGTTTTGTTCAAATCAAAAGGGGTGCTGTCAAAAAGGGATTGAAATCAAATGGATTTACCCTATAGCCTCGTGCCATTCTTAGGTTACTGACCTAAACCAACAGGCCAGTAGCCTACATTTACCATGTTCGTGTATTCCAAAGGTCACCAAGAAGCTTGACAGTAGGCCGCTAATGCAGCTATTTTACAATGCAAGTGAAACATTTATCCAAGTTTGTTTTGAAGTGGTAATATTCTGCTAATCAGACGTTGCAGTGCATTTCAACACTGCTGGATCAGATGCCTCGCAGATAGCTTGGGGCTATGGCTCAGTGAACTGATGCCTTTTCCCCAGTGTGGTAATTGTGCTTTGGTCTGTTTCACACCAATGGAATCAGAACATATTTTCAACGTGGAAATTCAGTGCCTGCACATTTTTAAAAAAGCATTCCTACAGGCAACTCTTTTTAAGAAAATGATTGCTTTATTTTTTCATGCTCCAATAACTATAGCAGACGATGGCAAACAGATTTTCTAACTGAAGGTTCATGCTTGTCTTGGAAGTGTACCAGTACGGTACCTGCTTGAGGATCTTACCAACACACAGTATTTTCTCATCATGTTTGAAAGTGAGGGAGATAAGCGAGACGAAGATAAATGAAATGGGCTTTTTTTCCTCATCTGCTGTCATCTGAATTTGAGAGACTGTCCTCCCCAGTGTATTCATGCTGAGAGAGAGAGAGAGAGAGAGAGAGAGAGAGAGTTAACTAAAAGGGCTGTATCGTCCATGTCCGTCTTGCTGTGGATTCTGGGGGATTGACTCTCAGGACCCTACTACTGTAGCATACACTCTGCACTGTCCTTCACAGGCAAAAACAGGAAGGGAAATGGCTGTGATATTTAATTTCCTACTTCCACTCAGTCTGGGATGATGTGGCGTAGCTTAGTGTGTACGCCAGGGAGATTTGAGTTTGACGTTTGAGTTGATTTATTCTTGCACACAGATAAAACTGAAGAAATGCAGAATTGACATTACTAAGAATTGCAAAGCAGTCATTTAAAATAATTGCAGTGCCATCAGTCAATGCATAAGGCTGAACATGGGAATCCATGGGGTGGTCGAGACATTATCTCGCCATCATGGAGGTCTTCTGTCAGTTCCTGTGTTGTATTGATGTGTGTTGGCACAATACAGTATGTTGCTAGAGAACATTGTTCCTGGAAATAAGGTTTCATATCTCTGTCACTGAAGGAAATATGAGGGCACTTCTGTGTCACTGCCTAGGCTTGTAGCATTAAGGAACTCCTGCAGCAAATTCATTCTCGATCAGGAACGTTGAATGTTTTGAGGAAAATGCTATAGGAAATGGTTCTGCCTGAGGATTGAGTAGGGCCATTATTTTGAAAAACGAAAAATGTTACTGTGACTCCTGAGGAATAGTCGGGAAAGTGTTGAGGTGGGACACACAATAACTAGGTCTCCTCCATCTTTACAATCTGCTGCACCAACAACGGAGAGCAGTCATTTATTTCTAGAAGATAGTTCATGTAGTTTCATACTATCGAACCTCATTGACAGAGATTTGTAAGTAAACAAAATGATATGCTCAGAGACATCTATTTAATGCACGGATTTAATGTTGACTGTCATATTTTATTGATGATAGGTTACTATTGATCTAAGCGCCTGTGATTGCTCATTTTGAGCACGTGCCATATGGAATTGGCAACAACATGCATTGTGCCAGTGCAGCAGCACCACAGACTGTAAATCCATACCAGCCAGCATATAGAGAAACCCAGAGATGCACATTTGTCAGAGTGAAACCTCAGACTGCACAGATTCAATATGTCATATGCACTATTAAACCTTAAGTGCCAGACCTCACATGACACTGTTATCTAGTGGTGGAGAAGATCTTTCCACTATCTGCTGAGGAAGTCTGTTAATTACTTCACTTCCATGTTTGATATTCCCATCCTACCAGGTGTTTTTGAAAAGCAGAGTGACCACTCTCTCAGACAGCCAAACCAGGCCTCCCACAGTCCCCCAGGATCCAGGGAGTTTAGCAGGCTTAGCTGAGCACACTTCCCCACTGATGAATAGGAATCTGTGGGCGAGAGAGCTGAGAGTGCTGGGTAGGATTCCTGACTGTCTGGATGTAGCTAATTAGCTAGTGGCGCTAGCCTTGAACTGGATGAATAAGCTCTGCTGATTGGCTGTGTGTTAGCTAGTTGGGTGTGGGACGCTCCTGAGTGTAGTGTCTCGTTACACCACACCACAGCGCTCCCCAACTGATGAGGCTGGGCTTAGTGAAGTACTGTAGGTCAGGTCTGCGGGGCCAGCCACCATGGACCCAGCCAGCCAGCCACCATGGACCCAGTCAGTCCATTCCCAGAGACACTGGCGGAATAGCCCTCATCGGAACAAACAGGGAGAGACAAGGGGAGGAAGAGGGGAAGAGATAGACAGAGGGCTTGACCAAGAAGGAAACTGAGAGAGAGGAAAGATGGCTAGAAGAAGAGGGATGTTGAGAGGGGAAGGAAAAGATGGAGGGAGAAACGGGCGGAGAGAGAAAAAGATGTGGAGAGAGAGAACATGGCATTATCTTTTTTCCGCGTCTCAATAAGGACTTGTTCCATACAATTTTCCTCACACATAGGAGATGAATGGCCATGTGTGTGAGAAAGTGATCCCCCCCCAAAAAAAATACTGGTGCTCTCTTCCAGGGGTCATGAATGCGGAACAAAGAGGGATTATGTGGGCCGCAATGATGAGATCACACACAGGACACACCAGCTCTGTCCCCGACGGTTATTCTTAGGGCACTGAACAGTGAGGCGACTGAGTCACAGGGCCTCAGGCCTAGAATATAGTCTGCAGCAGTACAGGGGGCTGTGTAGCCTGCTTCTTCTGTCTGTCGGTTGGTCTATTGAACTGTCTGTCTGTTTGTCTGTTAGTCAGGCAGAAGAGAAGTGATCAAGAATTGGCAAATGGCAATGAGGAGATGCTAGACGTGGAAGGATTCTCTCCACTGATAAGAAATCCGTCTTCAAATAAATCACTGCGCAATGTTCTTGAATATCGCAGGGCACAAGTGTTTCACCTTGTATTCAGTGTGATATAAAAATAAACGTATCTCTTCCCGTGTCAGTTTTTTGTGTTTGAAACATTGTGGATTCAAACCTAGTAACTGGGGTAATTTGTCATACTCTGCCTAGCTTTTAAATTCAGTTTTTGACACATAGCATTGTCTTAAAGACGAACGGTAAGTGATGACTAAATCATAACTCTGGGTTATTTTTTACCATTATCATGCGATGTCTTTTCAGACCCTCTCTCACGTACCACTGAGATGTGGAAAGCCCTGCTGTGTTATGTGAATTTTTATTTCTTATAATGACATCCCATGGGAGCCATTATTCGGGCTATTTTAGGCTAAGGAATGTTTGGAAGGGAACATTGCCTTGCTCATTTCAGACCGTTGCGTGCTTATACACTGCAACACAAAGTTTGATAGCGATTACAGCCCGGGTTGATGACAATGCATTGCATTAGGAGGGAACTTCCACATGCTTGTTTATTCCTGACCGCGGTGTGCCGGTATCTCATCGTCGATTCACAACTCGATAGCAATCACTGTTGTTGACAATGCAATGTATACGGAAGGAGGCAAACGACATTTGTGGCGTGTCATTTTCTTGGAACTGGTAGCGTTGTATGTGAGGCAGAGTCTATTGATTACCTCGGCCCCTTCATTCATTCCCTTTTGAGTGTGAAGGATTTTTGAGGTGACGTGACGTTATCCCAGGGTGTCCGATCCATACCCGGCTCATTAACACACAACGTTTTCTCTGAGGGTGACTTCAAAAGGCTTTTCACCCACTCTATCAGCCGGGGATGTTACTGTTGCCGCGTTGCTTTGGGATATCAACGACCGGGAGATGAATTTTGATCACCATATGGGTCTAGAGAAGAAGGGGAACGTGGAATGGGCTTTGCTCTCACCCAAGCTGCTGGTGTTGTCCTCCGTACTCCTCTACTGTAAGCAGCCATTGGCTAAAACATTTAAGTGTCTTGTTCTGGAAAACGTCTACAAGACGTGCTCTTTTGCTTGTATCGTTTTCATTTTTTGTAGGAGCACTTATCCCACCACACTGAAGTACTGTAGCAATAGTTTCACTAGGTTTTCATGACCTTTACCATGTATCATGAATACCATGTACTCAAAGGAGCCTAGTAGCCAAGATGTAGCTGAATCGCAAAATAATCAGCAGTTTGACCATCCGTGACACATGACTGGCAGTTGAATATGCTAGAAATATGCACCATTATAAACCTGCCCACCTGCTGTGGCTGGCTGCTGTGTCTGCTGTTGGAACAGTGATGTATCGCAGGACTCAAGGAGCTGCCAGTGCGTGGATTAAATACGCATCTCCTAAAGTAGGTAGAAAGATGAAAGATGAAAGATGAAAGTCTCTGCGCAACACTGGCGCCACCCGCCTGCCCATGTCTGACAGGAGGCCAGGAGGACGACTGATGGGACAGTGGAGGAGTGCTGAGTGCTGCTAACTTTCTGTTTGACTCAGCCCGACTGAAGAAAAACTAACATAATCCTACAACTCTGAGGCCCCAAGGCCTGTCTGGGAAAACCTCGGAGGGGAGAGACTGCATACATACAGTACCAGTCAAAGGTTCTGACACACCTACTGATTCAAGGGTTTTTCTTTATTTGTACTATTCTTCAAAGTAGCCACCCTTTGCCTTGATGACAGCTTTGCACACTCTTGGCATTCTCTCAACCAGCTTCACCTAGAATGCTTTTCCAACAGTCTTGAAGGAGTTCCCACATATGCTGAGCACTTATTGGCTGCTTTTCCTTCACTCTGCAGTCTAACTCATCCCAAACCATCTCAATTTGTTGAGATCGGGTGATTGTGGAGGCCAGGTCATCTGATACCATCACTCTCCTTCTTGGTCAAATAGCCCTTACACAGCCTGGAGGTGTGTTGGGTCATTGTCCTTTTGAAAAACAAATGATAGTCCCAGTAAGTGCAAACCAGATGGGAATGCTTATCGCTGCAGAATGCTGTGGTAGCCATGCTGGTTAAGTGTGCCTTAAATTCGACATAAATTACAGACAGTGTCACAAGCAAAGCACCCCCACACCATCACACCTCCTCCTCCATGCTTCACGGTGGGAACCACACATGCGGAGATCATCAGTTCACCTACTCTGTGTCTCACAAAGGCACAGTGGAGGTTGGAACTAAAAATCTCAAATTTGACAAAAGGACAGAATCCCACCTGCCTAAGGTCAATTGCTTGTGTTTCTTGGCCCAAGCAAGTCTCTTCTTCTTATTGGTGCCCTTTAGTAGCAGTTTTGACCATGAAGGCCTGATTCACGCAGTCTCCTCTGAACAGTTGATGTTGAAATGTGTCAGTTACTTGAACTCTGTGAATACTTTATTTGGGTTGAAATGTCTGAGGCTGGTAACTCTAATGAACTTATCCATGATAGCCAGTTTCATAATAGCGCTTGATGGTTTTTGCGACTGCACTTGAAGAAACTTTCAAAGTCCTTGAATTTTTCCGGATTGACTGACCTTCATGTCTTAAAGTAATGATGGACTGTCATTTCTCTTCGCTTATTTGAGTTGTTCTTGCCATAATATGGACTTGGACTTTTACCAAATAGGGCTATCTTCTGTATACCAGCCCTACCTTGTCACAACACAACTGATTGGCTCAAACGCATTAAGAAGGAAAGTAATTCCACAAATTAACTTTTATCAAGGCACACCTGTTAATTGAAATGCATTCCAGGTGACTACCTCATGAAGCTGCTTGAGAGAATGCCAAGCTGTCATCAAGGCAAAGGGTGGCAACTATGAAGAATCTAAAATATGAAATACTTTTTTGGTTAGTACATGATTCCATGTGTTTAATTTCATAGTTTTGATGTCTTCACTATTATTCTACAATGTAGAAAATATAGTAAAAATAAACAAAACCCTGGAATGAGTATGTGTGTCCAAACTTTTGACTGATACTGTAAATACATACATGCATGCATACATGCATACATACATACATACATACATACATACATACATACATACATACATACATACATACATACATACATAAAATGTGTACAGACATTTGTATTCACGAGTTCTAGTCGTGTTTTTGCCACCGCAAATGGCTTTGTGCTTTTAAGAACAGCTTGTTTGAACTTGCAGACAGATGAAACACTTGTTTATTGTCTTCTTTTTTTAGAATGGCTATCTGCTTTTTTATCTAGACAGTTCCCCTGTCACCACAAGTGGAGGACAGGAGTTAAATATTGAAAGAACACAACAAAAACACTTGGCTTGGTAACTTCTTTGATGAGAAGAAAAAAAGCAATTTGTATGGTTTCATTCAGCCAGTGTCTGGTGCTTTTGTCAGTCTTATCTTAAGTGCATTTGCTATTCCTTTTGACATGTTTAAAGCAGATTTTTTTTTGTTGCTTCAGGTGTCTACATTTGTCAGCACAAGACACATTACATCTTTGAAAGAAGAAGAAAATGTCTGTCAAACTAGCAAATAATCAGCACACGTCGCCTGCCCAAGCACAGCTCTCCGGTGCCTTTTGCTTCTGCGTGTTTTCTCTTCACAGCGATAGTGAGTAATGATTATCGGTACTACAGTGTTAGATGACTTGGAGCCAAAATCATTTCCATTTGAACTATCTTGGCTGCACCTCAAACGCCAAGGCTGTGGGTTTTTGTTTGTAGTTTATGTATTTTTGGGATAAATAATGCAGGTTTGGCAGTCATCGTTCGTTTTATGTCCGTAGGCAGTTTACTCACTGGGTTAACATTAGAGAGGGAAAAGAAGAGAGAGAGAGAGTCAATTGAAATGGAAACTGGTGTTCTTGCCTCCCAGGCCACAGCAGGACAGTTCAGGTTCTTCTGGATGGGGCTCAGAAAGCACCAGGGAACTGCATGTTAACTGCATCTTTCCTACAATATCTTCTAGGTGCCTGCGTACAGTACTAGAGCATTAGCAATGGGGGAGACTGAGCTCTCTGAGATTCATCCTCCTTTGCCTGGTGTCAGGAGATGCTGTGTTTTGGCAGATGTTTACAGCCCCTCTGTTGCTCTTGCCCCCACTAAGACTTCCTGTTTATCCTCTGACCTTAATTCAGGCCACCAGCTGCCAGCACAATGCCTTCAGCCCCAAGACTCCAGCTTCTAGCTCCAAGCGTCCAGCCTCCATCTTCCAGCCTCTAGACACAAACCTCCAGCCCCAAGCCTCCAGCCCCCATCTTCCACCTTCCCCCTCCCAGCCCCAAGCCTCTAGCATCCAACCCCCCAGCCTATCAGTCTCCCCATCTACAGCAACTCACCGTGGAGACCGACACCCCTATACTACCCTATCCTTACAAGGACGTCCCATCAGTAGACACCACTTGTGAAGCTCAGACCTGCTGACCAGTGCACCGGATTCAATGAAAGCAGTTGTCACAATGCAGTTGTAAACACCTTCCACAGTACCGCAATTCCATTGGTTCCCTATAACTAAACAGACATGAAAGGAACCTAGTGGTGCTACCACTTCCCAGGCCAGTCAAGAGGGAATGTGTCAGTGTGTGTGGGGAGACAAGCAGACAGGCAGTCAGCCGCAGCCGAGGGGAGCGGGTGTGAGAGACAGCCAGGGCACGCCAGCCCACTCCCTCTGCCCTCGCAGGGAAAGCGGATGTTTGTCTGTGGAAAACAGAGGCAATGGAGCAAACAATAAGTCATATGAGGGAGAGAGGCAGAGACTGAGTGACCGAAATGGACCTGGCTTTTGACATCCCAGCGAACAGTAGTCCATTCTTGATGCAGGGCTAATTTCTCCCCGTAAAAACTCTCCACACTTAACTTTCCTTTTACAACTTTACATTCTCACATCAAACCCCAGATGTGCTTGTCATGCTCTACTCTCATTGTCAGAGTAATCATACCTTAAACTCAATTGCCAGAACCCAGAGGACTTCAAAATGTAGCAATCTGGCTTTTCTCTCAAATAGGTATGGTATTATCGGTTTGAAATATTCATGTGGTTCGCCTGAGTACCCTTTTATTACACTCTAGGAGCACATTAATTATGCATGGCCTGGAGAGTTTCACATTGTATCCATGAACCACTGGAGTGAAGTTTCTGATATACCGTGTCTGGTAGAAAACCTCCAAAAAATTGAACCACAGGGCGATTATGAGAAACACAAATTCCTGGAGAGGGGTGAAACAGGCTTCCCATCTCCCCTGTCCTTGGTGCTCTGGACCTGAACAAAGATCAGGATAGTATGAGGTCATCTCAGGCCAGATAAACTTGATCCTCCCCTGACAGCCATACTCTCTTCTCTCACAGCTCCATCCGGGGCCATGTTCTCACTCCCTGTTTGGGGAGTCAATTCAGTGAAATGTGGCTCTGGTCTGTTCCTGGGGTTCTGCAGTTACCAGTCAAAAGTTTAGACGCACCTGCTCATTCCAGGGTTTTTCTTAATTTTTGCTATTTTCTACATTGTAGAATAATAGTGAAGTCATCAAAACAATGAAATAACACATATGGAATAATGAACTAACCAAAAAAGTGTTAAACAAATCAAAATATGTTTTATATTTGAGATTCTTCAAAGTATCCACCGTTTGCCTTGATGACAGCTTTGCACACTCATGGCATTCTCTCAACCAGTTTCATGAACTAGTCACCTGGAATGCATTTTCAATTAACAGGTGTGCCTTGTTAAAAGTTAATTTGTGTAATTTCTTTCCTTCTTAATACGTTTGAGCCAATCAGTTGTGGTGACAAGGTAGGGTTGGTATACAGAAAATAGCCCTATTTGGTAAAAGACCAAGTCCATATTATGGCAAGAACAGCTCAAATAAACAAAGAGAAATGGCAGTCCATCATTACTTTCAGACATGAATGTCAGTCAATCTGGAAAATTTCAAGAACTTTGAAAACTTCTTCAAGTACAGCCGCAAAAACCATCAAGCGCTATGATGAAACTGGCTGTCATGAAGACTGCCACAGGAAAGGAAGACCCAGAGTTATCTCTGCTGCAGAGGATAGGTTCGTTAGAGTTACCAGCTTCAGAAATTGCAGCCCAAATAAATGCTTCACAGAGTTAAAGTAACAGACACATCTCAACATCAACTGTTCAGGGGAGACTGCGTGAATCAGACCTTCATGGTAGAATTGCTGCAAAGAAACCACTACTAAAGGTCACCAATAACAAGAAGAGACTTGCTTGGGCCAAGAAACACAAGCAATGGACATTAGACCAGTGGAAATCTGTCCTTTGGTCTGGTGAGTCCAAATTTGAGATTTTTTTGTTCCAACCGCCGTGTCTTTGTGAGATGCAGAGGAGGTGAACGGTTGATCTCTGCATGTGTGGTTCCCACCAAGAAGCATGGAGTACGAGGTGTGATTTTATTTTTATTTATTTTTATTTCACCTTTATTTAACCAGGTAGGCAAGTTGAGAACAAATTCTCATTTACAATTGCGACCTGGCCAAGATAAAGCAAAGCAGTTCGACAGATACAACGAATATACAACAAATACAACGACACAGAGTTACACATGGAGTAAAACAAACATACAGTCAATAATACAGTATAAGGTCTATATACGAAGTGAGCAAATGAGGAGATAAGGGAGGTAAAGGCAAAAAAAAGGCCACGGTGGCAAAGAAATACGATATAGCAAGTAAAACACTGGAATGGTAGATTTGCAGTAGAAGAATGTGCAAAGTAGAAATAAAAATAATGGGGTGCAAAGGAGCAAAATAAATAAATAAATAAAATAAATACAGTAGGGAAAGAGGTAGTTGTTTGGGCTAAATCATAGGTGGGCTATGTACAGGTGCAGTAATCTGTGAGCTGCTCTGACAGTTGGTGCTTAAAGCTAGTGAGGGAGATAAGTGTTTCCAGTTCCAGAGATTTTTGTAGTTCGTTCCAGTCATTGGCAGCAGAGAACTGGAAGGAGAGGCGGCCAAAGAAAGAATTGGTTTTGGGGGTGACCAGAGAGATATACCTGCTGGAGCGCGTGCTACAGGTGGGTGATGCTATGGTGATGGTGTGGGGGTGTTTTGCTGGTGACACTGTCAGTAATTTATTTAGAATTCAAGGCATACTTAACCAGCATGGCTACCACAGCATTCTGCAGCGATACGCCGTCTCATCTGGTTTGCGCTTAGTGGGACTATTATTTGTTTTTCAACAGGACAATGACCCAAAACACACCACCAGGCTGTGTAAGGGCTATTTAACCAAGAAGGAGAGTGATGGAGTGCTGTATTAGATGACATGGCTTCCACAATCACCCTACCTCAACCCAATTGAGATTTGCAGTCATGTTGGTCTATATAACACTGTACGCTTTAATCAAACTGTTTTTTAGCCTGAGACTGAATACCGTACTGTAGCTGAGAGATTTATTCATTCATCTCCAAGTCATGGCACACATTGACCCCTTCTCACCCTGTTGTCCTGCGGGTCGGGTCGTAATTCAGCGACTTCATAATAGCTGCCTTGTTACTCCAGTCATTGCTATGTGGTACTACATTGCTACCACTCTTTTCAGCGTTCACTCTTTCGTTTTCTATCGAGACCGTGTGATTATGGCTACACAGAACAATTTCTGGTCAAATGTTATGTGCTTTGTGACATCCTCCTCGGGGAGTGGGCTGAGTTCATCAACAAATGTTCCATTAAAGGGTACATG
The DNA here is from genome assembly GCF_018296145.1 of Oncorhynchus tshawytscha. Taxonomy (NCBI): domain Eukaryota; kingdom Metazoa; phylum Chordata; class Actinopteri; order Salmoniformes; family Salmonidae; genus Oncorhynchus; species Oncorhynchus tshawytscha. The sequence goes on along the minus strand of NC_056446.1, from coordinate 16,439,644 downwards.
CTCATTTAATAGGAATAATTGACCTTGCTTGTGCTACCTTAGAGATCTCCCCCCCCCTCTCTCTTTCTTTTTGTCCCCATTCTGTTCTTTTCTGTTTTCAGGTATGCTCTTCAACGTCTTTTTAATAATAACCATGTCTTTTTGACGGCCATTCATGGTGCCGTTTGCTGTCGTTATGTATCAGTGTGCTACTGGGAGAACACGTCTGTCAATGGATGCCCTGTCTCTCTCTCTCTCTCCCCATCTCTTCAACCCAGCCCGCCTCTATCTGTCTCTCTGTCTCTCTCTCTCTCTCTCTCTCCATATCTTCAACCCAGCCCGCCTCTGTCTGTTTGCCTCTCGGACTGATGCTCTTCACCCGTCATGTTGACAAGGTCATTACAAATGAACTCTTCATGTTCCCTCAAGGGGTTTATTAAAGCAATTAACTGAAACGGCTACCAATTAAAGATAACAGCCGATAACACATTCATCTCTGCGAAAATTGATCGACACCAGATGAGCAGTACCTACCCAATGGGTTAGCTACGTCGGAAACAGGAAGGAGACACAGGAAGCGTGACGAGCCGTTGACAACACACATGGTGTTTTATATGCTGGGCTGTTCTTCTAGTCGTGTTTTTCTTGATATTATTGAGAGGATATAGCCCAAACTAAGCATATCCATATCACATTTAATGGACAACAGTGCAGTTCATCTCCATGACTGCTGCACTGTTCCGGTGAAGTGACTGTTGAGTTATTCAGGGGTGGCGCGGTAGGCAGTCCTTCACAGTGGACCACTGCTCCCCGGCACGCATATTGAACACAGGCAGCGTTGTCTGGCTCTGTGAGGGAATGTGCCGGTGGACTTCACTGAACGGAAATGGTGTCTGGATCATTGTCCTCTGTTAGGGAGGCAGTGCACTGTCTGACACATAGGCCCATAGGAATATTGTGGTGTTATTAAACTGTGCAGAAAGATCATTTCAGAGCATGAATTTAAACAAGCAATTATGGTGTTAATGTCCAGAATTGTTGTTGTTGTCTCAATAATTACTGTGCTTCAAGGAATATTTGAATGTGTTGAGCTGTTTAAAAGTTGGTGTGAGTTCAGTTTACTGTTTGATGAGCAGAACAGGATTCAGCTAGATGCAATTCATCGTTACATAGTCAGAGGTTATGAGGAGGATATGAGAGGATATGTTATTGGACATAACAAAATCTTGTCACAATTAATCATCTTTATACTGCAAGTCAATTTCCTCTTAAAAGTCATAGAGTACATGCTACAGTATTACCCTGTTTAAACTTTTATTTAACATGCTACAGTATTACCCTGTTTAAACTTTTATTTAATTAGGTAAGTCAGTTAAGAACAAATTCTTATTTTCAATGACAGCCTAGGAACAATGGGTTAACTGCCTTGTTCAGGGGCAGAACAGATTTGTACCTTGTCAGCTCGAGGATTCGATCTTGCAACCTTTCGGTTACTAGTCCAACGCTCTAACCACTAGGCTACCCTGCCGCCCCATGAAAATGGCCACACTGTGAATCAACCTCTGTCTCTATTCTGGTCAAATTCACTTTGCAGTTTCTTAATCCCCCACTCAGTCAATTAGTTAAATAAGGTAACAGTCCTCTGACACATAGCTACTGTAAGCATGACTGATACCCTGCTGAGGTAGAGAGGCCCAGGCACTCCCAAGGAACAGGAGGGAGGAACATAGGTCTCTCTTATCAAAGACATCAGTGACAGGCTCACAGTCCATTTTTTAACCACACATTATTCCTACCGTGCATTGAAGGGTTGAATTAAATCTATTGAGTAAGCGGTATTTAAGTCAAATCAAATCAAATGCCATTGTTCACATACACAGTGGTTAGCAGATGTTAATGTGAGTGTAGCTAAATGCTCGTGCTTCAAGTTCCGACAGTGCAGTAATATCTAACAAGTAATCTAACAATTCCCAACAACTACCTTATACACACAAATCTAAAGGGGTGAATGAGAATATGTATATGGATGTATATAGTGATGGCCAAGCTGCATAGGCAAGGTGCAGTAGATGGTATAAAATACAGTATATACATATGATATGTGTAATGTAAGATATGTAAACATTATTAAAGTAGCATTATTTAAAGTGGCTTTGTTTAAAGTGACTAGTGATCCATTTATTAGTGTCCAGTGATTGGGTCTCAATGTAGGCAGCAGGCTCTCTGAGTTAGTGATGGCTGTTTAGCAGTCCGATGGCCTTGAGATAGAAGCTGTTTTTCAGTCTCTCGGTCCCTGCTTTGATGCACCTGTACTGACCTCGCCTTCTGGATGATAGCGGGGTGAACAGGCAGTGGCTCGGGTGGTTATTGTCCTTGATGATCTTTTTGGCCTTCCTGTGACATCGGGTGTTGAAGGTGTCATGTAGTGCAGGTAGTTTGCCCCCGGTGATGCGTTGTGCAGACCGCACCACCCTCTGGAGAGACCTGCGGATGCGGGCGGTGCAGTTTCCGTACCAGGCTGTGATACAGCCCGACAGGATGCTCTTGATTGTGTATCTGTAAAAGTTTGCCAGGGTTTTGGGTGACAAGCCAAATTTCTTCAGCCTCCTATGTGGGTGGACCATTTCAGTTTGTCTGTGATGTGTACGCCGAGGAACTTAAAACTTTCCACCTTCTCCACTGCTTGCTCTTCGATGTGGATGGGGGGCTGCCTCGTCGTTGTTGGTGATCAGGCCCACTACTGTTGTGTCACCTGCAAACTTGATGATTGAGTTGGAGGCGTGCATGGCCACGCAGTCGTGGGTGAACAGGGAGTACAGGAGAGGGCTGAGCACACACACTTGTGGGGCCCCAGTGTTGAGGGTCAGCGAAGTGGTGATGTTGTTTCCTACCTTCACCACCTGGGGGGCGGCCCGTCCGGAAGTCCAGGACCCAGCTGCACAGGGCGGGGTTGAGACCCAGGGCCTCCAGCTTGATGATGAGCAGACATGAAACACAACGCCATGATGCAGAGAAAGTTTTTTTTAGAAGGGTTAGCGATGTAATTAGAGAGAGAGTGAGAGGTGGAGAGGGACAGAGTGAGTCACAAGTGTAGGGAGCTGGACCAAGGACTCTTCATCACAGGGAGCCCAGACAGCAGTGCAGACAGGACAGGCCAGCAGGGGTCACAGCACCATCAGTGTGTGTTTAGCACAGTCATTATCTCCTTAGATAATCACCACTCGCTGACCTACTCTCTGTGTGTGTGTGGGGGGCAAGTTGTAAGGATGTGGACCAGGCCTCTCCCTAGGGGTCCTTCTGCTGCTGGCCAGATGGTACCCTCTACTGCCACCACTACCCCCACCCCACCCCAGCCGACATATTTCAGTTGAAGGCATTCAGTTGTACAACTGACTAGGTATCCTCCTTTCCCTGTCTGCTCTGCTCCCCAGCCCCACCCTGGACAGCCAGGCAGGGAAATGGCGAGCAGCCATAAGGGAGCTGCTGCTACTGTAGCACAGCTAGCACAGGACTATCATCTGCTTCATATGGTATTTACCCATCCATTACGCAAGTCCATTGAATGCAGTTTTGTTCCCAGAAACATTTATCTGTGCAAATGAGAATGGAGTAAGCTGGCAGTCTCCAGTGGGAGGTGACCTAGTTCTGATTAAACCATTGTTCACGCCCCCCCGTATAATTCAGTTTTAGACGTGTCTGCGGTGACACCCATGCTATAGCTGCTGAGGACGCCTTCCTGGGTACCAGAGCTGGAGCAGGGGGGCTAAATTGTGGAGGTGTAGCACATCCCCTCCTTTCATCCCCAGGAGGATGGCTCTCTCTCTCTGTCATTTTATTGCTCCTCTCTACCTTTCCTGCAGTATCTGCTGGTGCCCGGGCACTAACTTCCTTTTATTGATTGTGAGCTGTAGAAATGAGATGGAACATATCTGGGAACACTGCAGAGTAAAAAAAAAATCTATGGCATTTACTGGGATGCTACTTGCTATCATGTCACTGCAAACAGTGATTGAAATCTGTACAAAGCACAGTCACTCTTCTGTTTGTTTCTCTTTATCACTGCATTCATTTTCCTTTCAGACTCATCCCTTTCTTTCATTCATCTCTCCATCCCTTTCTTTCATTCATCTCTCCATCCGTTTCCCTTTCTTTCATTCATCTCTCCATCCCTTTCTTTCATTCATCTCTCCATCCCTTTCCCTTTCTTTCATTCATCTCTCCATCCCTTTCTTTCATTCATCTCTCCATCCCTTTCTTTCATTCATCTCTCCATCCCTTTCCCTTTCTTTCATTCATCTCTCTCTCGCTCCATCTCCTGCTGTGGAGGTGGAGGTGTCTCAGTATTCTGCAGAGTGTCTACTGAGAAGGAGCCACTCTCTCTGGCCCGTCTCGAACGGGAGGGAATTAAATTAGGCCTCAATGTATATTTACTCCTGGAAGAAGATGGAGCCTTTTGTAGGTCATCACGCTGATCCCGATCGAAGCAGACTGGAGTAATTTGGGGGGAAATGGTGTTTGATTCGGCTTTGAGAATGGAGAGTTGGAGATAAGGAAAGTGGAGGGTGGCGGACACACACATCCCTGATGATGAGAGGCCTGGGTATGAAGGAGAGGTAGTGAGGGAGGGATGGTGAGAGGAACATCAATGGTTATAAACACAGCATCTTTCCTCTCGTCTGTGTCAGCCCCCGAACACCCCAGTTCCTCAGGCCTGGGGTTGGGGCTGGAGCTAGGGTTGCAGCTGGTGCTGGGGCTGTAGGCTTCTCTGGGATAGGGCTGGTGCTGGAGGCTTCTCTGGAATAGGGCTGGTGCTGGAGGCTTCTCTGGAATAGGGCTGGTGCTGGAGGCTTCTCTGGGATAGGGCTTGTCCTGGAGGCTTCTCTGGGATAGGGCTGGTGCTAGAGGCTTCTCTGGGATAGGGCTGGTGCTGGAGGCTTCTCTGGGATAGGGCTTGTCCTGGGGGCTTCTCTGGGATAGGGCTGGTGCTGGAGATCTCTGGGATAGGGCTGGTGCTGGAGACTCTCTGGGATAGGGCTGGTGCTGGAGGGTTCTTTGGGATGGAGTTATGGTTGGGGGCTTCTCTGGGGCTGGAGGTGCACAGTAATGAACTTTTGTTGCCTCTAAATTTGATTCAGGGAAATGTAAAGGCCAGGGTGAATCACTTGAAATGCCCATTCGCTAATGTAAGTGTAATTGCTGTTTTTAAGAGAGGTAGCTATTTTCTTAATGACATGCACCCTCTCGTAATAACATTTCACAGAAACATAATGTTTTGCTGAATATTCGATGGGATTTCATTCAATAGAAATCATTTTCAAATGCCCCTGACCTCCTTCCTTTGTCGTCTCATACCGTTCCATCAAATCCACCTGAAATGACTGCTTTTTATTTCTTTCATATGCTCTTGCACTTATCTTTGTAACGCAGACAGGGTCATTGTCAGAACACAGAACATTGAAATGATTTGAAGAAACGTAATTTACATCCCATGTTAAATCCATAAAAAATGGCTTCTCTCTCTCTCTCTCTCTCTCTCTCTCTCTCTCTCTCTCTCTCTCTCTCTGTCTGCGTGTGTTCTATAAATCAATTACCCTTAGGAATCAGAGTAAAGTTTTGCTGGAAAATGTTGTTTCTCAGATAAAGACATTTATGTTCTTATTGTATTACATGATTTGTATGAATATGACTGACATCAGCATAGGTTATTCTTTTCAGTGCATTGTTGTATTGGGTTAAAAGCATGCTGCGTCGTCGTCGGTACTAAACTGACTACATAATACAGTGATAGGGTAGGTGTTAAACATCAGCAGTAAGTCTGGGATAGTCCGTAAAGAGCTACTGAACACGCAGATTGGCGCGCGTGTTTTTTTTCTGCTACTCATTGGATGTTTTAGTTTTGCAATTTGACGTCTAACTAAGGTGTCTGGTGCAGTATTTCTCAAGTTAAAAAACGTGTGACATGTTGCCTTACGTAAACAGTCGGAGGTCTGTATCACTGTCTATGCTATTGGATAGAGAGCGATCACTGCAGTTGTTCACCTCATGTTAGTGGGCAAAGGGACATCCTAAAATCAAAATCCAACCTTCATTTACCTGTTGTGACGCATGGATGTTCCAAACTCAGTTTTAGACGAGACTGACTGTATGACCAAAATTATCCTATTTAACTTTGTAGTCAATTTTGACACGATAATTTTTCGGGCTCATATCGATGCTACATAGGTCGTTTTACAGGGGCGTTGTTGCTTTTTAAAGGCAGTCGCTCTTTAAAAGTCTCTAACACTGCTTTTGGGTGTAGAGGCAGCCGTAGCATCCTGAGTTTGCACTTTCGTATATTGTGATCCCATGCCTCCCTCTCCTATCTGGCTAACTTAGCTGATTCAGTGTGTCCTCTAGGCTTCCTTATTGTCCTTTTGTTATTCTCATCCCCCTTCTCAAAAGATGGCCAGTTCGACTGGAGCTCTCTGCCCTGCCCTTGAGAAGAGCAGCATGCTCCCACTACCATCACTGACCATGGCTGGCTCCTGGCACCGCGCATACAGGTAGTCATGCTGTAACCAAAAAAATGGTTGGAAATGGAAGTTGCTCACATTTTTTGTGAGATGGACTTCCTGATCATTCTAGCTGCCACTATGTTTTTACCACATTACAGTTATATCTGGAGTGTTTGGCATTGCCCACCATAGACTGTATATCACTTTATCTATGTCGGCCACATTTCTCTACCTCACTCGTCTGTGTGATCATAGTTGGTCATTTCATTGTCTTATTGGGTGTGAAAAGAAAGATAAGTCTATATTTTTTTTTTTAGGAATTAAGAAATTGTTCAAATGTTGAATAAACAAGGGCTTGGATTTGTTATCAAGCAGATGGAAAAGGGCTCGTAGAAAACATCTACGTCAAACAGTCTTAAAATTTATTAGAAATACTTCAAAACACAATAAAGTTGAAGTAAAGACCCCTGCCAACTAATACCAATACTTATATTTAGTTCAGGAAAAAACATGTCTGCCTTCTGTAAGTTTAAGAAACATTGCCTTGTGCCTTGTAATTCCATTACCAAAAACCCACGTCTTTAAGATTTTTTCTAATTTCTCACCCCCCATGAGGAGGGAGGATAATGAATGTTCACAGAAGTAACAAGTAAAGGTAGACCTATTAATTAGTTATAGTGTTTTTACTGATATTAATTATTACATTTTTAAAACCGGTAACCAAATCGGTAACAGAATTTTCCAGAAAATCGGTAATGGAATTTCTGCAAATGATTTGGCTACAATTTAAATCATAGTAGTCACAAACCACAGTTTGGTCACCTGCTACTGTCCTCCCTTCCACTGGCATATTGTTATGTTCAGCTAATTACTGTTTTGGTTCTCTTACTGTCATCTGGTGGTCAAAGTAATAGTGGGAAAAGTCTGGACAACCCCTCCCTCTCTCGCTTCACTCTCCAGTTAATGCCACCTCTCCCAGCTCTTACTGACACCTACCCATGAGCCCCCTCTCTTTCCATTTAGTGTCACCAGCATCCTCACTCACTGAGTACCGACCAACACCGGACAGCCATGGACGTTGAGAAGTATTTGTAATTTGGTCAGTTTGCCCTGGCCTTCACTTCAACGTCCACAGAAGTTGTTTTTTGGTCCTGTTACGTCCACTGTGATTGGTTCAGATTTGGGCCAGTCCGGATCAGGTCCAAATCTGAACCAATCATAGACGTCTATGTTCCACAAGTTTAGACAGCACAGTACAGTAGAGTACATTACAGTAGTGGTCTTCACGGGTCCAACAGACCCAAAATTACAAGATCCGACCTACGAGTCCTGATATAATTACCACGAGTCTCTGGTATGTGCTATTAAAATTCATTTATTGACTGGACCCGATTTGGACCCGTCCTCTAAGACTATGAGAACTGAGCTTGTTATATGTGTCAGCCAATTTGCAATTCAATAAAACGTATAGCTTATGTCCAGCTGAAACTGGTTCCGGCTGCTCACATCACGTGTGCCTGCTGTTGAGGCGAGAAAGAGCGGCGAGTGAAAGGAGCCTCAACCGAACAAGGCTTCTGTTGAGTGCGAGGATGGAGGCCTTTTTCATTGAGGTCAAAGTTAGAGGAGAAAGAGTATAATGAAAAGAAGCCTACAAGGGGAATGTCCTCAGGGACACGTTTTACAGTACAAATATGAGAAGAATGTTGGTGCATATTTATATTTGTATCATATTTATTATAATTTGTTTTATCATTATTATTACTGTATATTGTTATTATTATTGTTATTATTATTATTATTATTGTAGGCCTATTTAAGAATCTAAACCAGTTCTTTATATACAGTGGCAAGAAGAATAATGTGAACCCTTTGGAATTACCTGCATAAATTGGAATTTCTGCATACATTTGTCATGGACAAACACAGTTCTTGTCTATATTGAATACATAATTTATACATTCACAGTGTAGGTTGGAAAAAGTATGTGAACCCCGAGGCTAATGACTTCTCCAAAAGCTCATTGGAGTCAGGAGTCAGCTAACCTGGAGTCCAATCAATGAGACTAGATTGGATATGTTGGTTAGAGATGCCCTTCCTATAAAAAAAAACATTTACAAAATGTGAGTTTGCTATTCACAAGAAGCATTGCCTGATGTGAACCATGCCTCGAACAAAAGAGATCTCAGAAGACCTAAGATTAAGAATTGTTGACTTGCATAAAGCTGGAAACGGTTACAAAAGTATCTCTTAAAGCTTTGATGTTCATCAGTCCACAGTAAGACAAATTGTCTGTAAATGGAGAAAGTTCAGCACTGTTGCTACTGTCCCCTAGGAGCGGCCATCCTGCAAAGATGACTGCAAGAGCACAGCACAGAATGCTCAATGAGGTTAAGAAGAATCCTAGAGTGTCAGCTACAGACTTACAGAAATCTCTGTAACATGCTAACATCTCTGTTGACGAGTCTACGATATGTAAAACACTAAACAAGAATGGTGTTCATGGGAGGACACCATGGAAGAAGCCACTGCTGTCCAAAAAACACATTGCCGCACGTCTGAAGTTCGTAAAAGAGCACCTGGATGTTCCACAGCGCTACTGGCAAAATATTCTGTGGACAGAGGAAAATACAGTTGTGTTGTTTGGAAGGAGCACACAACACTATGTGTGGAGAAAAATGCACAGCACACAAACATCAAAACCTCATTCCAACTGTAAAGTATGGTGGAAGGAGCGTCATGGTTTGGGACTGCTTTACTGCCTCAGGGCCTGGACAGCTTGCTATCATCAACAGAAAAATGAATTCACAAGTTTATCAAGACATTTTGCACGAGAATGTAAGGCTATCTGTCCGCCAATTGAAGCTCAACAGTATTTGGGTGATGCAGCAGGACAATAACTCAAAACACAGAAGCAAATCAACAACAGATTGGCTTCAACAGAAGAAAATACACCTTCTGGAGTTCTGACGTCAACCCGATTGAGATGCTGTGGCATGACCTCAAGAGAGAGGTTCACACCAGACATCCTAAGAATATTGCTGAACTAAAACAGTTTTGTAAAAGACAATGGTCCAAAATTCCTCCTGACCATTGTGCAGGTCTGATCTGCAATTACAGACAACTTTTGGTTGAGGTTATTTCTGCCAATGTAGGGTCAACCAGTTATTAAAACCAAGGGTTCACATACTATTCCCACCCTGCACTGTCAATGTTTACACGGTGTGTTCAATAAAAGTTTAAGCAGACAGTGTTTGTCTATTGTTGTGACTCAGATGAAGATCAGATCAAATGTTATGACCAATTTATGCCAGGTAATTAAGTCCAGCTAATTCCAAAGGTTTCACACACTTTTTCTTGCCATACAAAAAGTGTTTTGTATAATTTTGTTGATACATTTGTTGGCTAAATTAAGTTCAAACTGTCTTTTTATGTTGAGCTGATAGGCCTAGATATAGTTCATTTTATTTATAGGCTATACAATTAAATATAGGCTACATCATAATTCACATTAAGTATGATGACGTTAATAAACAATAATAATAATACATGACAATTATTCATGTTCCACAAAAATACCTAAAGAATGTTTTAATCCATTTCATTTGTATAAATAAAGTTTATCCAACGAATTTTGAAATGACTCATTCTCTCTCATTGTCCTTCTTTACAATAAAGAATTGTGTCCCACTTTGCCAATCAAAGAGTCCCAATTTGCCACTATCGACTGAAAAAATTTGGTCTCAGGACAATTTGTGTTTGAAGAAGAGTCATCCATCCTGTGTTTGTTTTGTTTCTTTTTTCTTAGTAAAGTTCTTAAGCTATTTAGAATGGTATCATGGACGCTGGAGACGACAAGCAGGTACAGGGAGTGAACATTTAATGAAACACAGACATGAAACAGAACAGGAACAGCGTCTGGACAGGCGAAAAATGACGACATCAGTGCTGACACAGGGAACAAATGGAGGAGCAGACAGATATAGAGGGGGTAATCAACAAAGTAATGAGTCCAGGTGAGTCCAATATTGCGCAGTTGCTTGTAATGATGGTGACAGGTGTGCGTAATGAAGGGCACCCTGGCACTCTCGAGTGCCAGAGAGGGAGAGCGGGAGCAGGCATGACAATCATGTTGGGGGTTAAGACAATGAGATGATTGTTGAAGGTGTTCTGGAAAGCATATTTTCAGAAAGTGTCCCACTTTACCAATACTCACCCTTGTTGAAGTTAGGCCTATTTTTAACCTATTGTAAAATAAATAGCATTAGCTTATTGCTGTTATTTGTTGGGTATGCCTACAGTAGGCACTCACTTTTGTTGGTAATTTTAGCAATATTGGCCTAGCCTGTTCAAAACTTTTGAAGGTTTCAACCAGTTCTTTAAATGGCTTATGTGGCGCAGCGGTCTAAGGTACTGTATCACACTGCTGAAGGTGTCACTACAGACCCAGGTTCAATCCTGGGCTGTATCACAACCAGCTGTGATCGGGAGTCCTATAGGGTGGTGCACAATTTGGCCCAGCATCATCTTGGTTTGGCCGGGGTTGGCCGTCATTGTAGGTAAGAATATGTTCTTAACTGACTTGCCTAGTTAAATAAAGGTAAAATAAAAAAATGAAATAGGCTATGCAACAAGTGTTTTGTTTCAGTCTGCTGAGCTATTTCCTTTGGCCAAATTAAGTTCATGTTGTGTTTGCCGCAATATAATAGAATTACCGGTAGGCCTATAGGGCGAGATGTAAAATTGTATTTCATGCCGCAGTATAATAACCTGTGTGTATTTTCCTTATAAACAATGACTTGACTTATACCTACTTTTGGAATTACCCCAATAAATGTATGAAACATTTGTGAAGGTTTGATGTGGTTTTGCTATTAGTAGTCTTAGCTATGCAGGCCTATGAAGACAGTTGAACTTGAGGTGAGGAACAATATTTTAGGCCTACCAGAGTTACTCCTTTAATCTAACAATATAATGCTTATCTTTATAAAAAATATTCTGATAGAAAATGTACCAAAATGCCTTCTTTTGTACACCTACATTTGGAAAGTATTCAGGTCCCCTTCACGTTTTCCACATTTTGTTACTTGTTCTAAAATGGATGCAATTCGTTTCCCCCCCCCCTCATTAATCTACACATAATACCCCGTAATGACAAAGTGAAAACAGGTTTATAGAAATGTTTACATAAGTAAGTATTCAGACCCTATGAGACTCGAAATTTAGCTCAGGTGCATCTTGTTTCCATTGATCATCCTTGAGATGTTTCTACAACTTGATTAGAGTCCATCTATGGTATATTCAATTGATTGGACATGATTTGGAAAGGAACACACCTGTCTATATAAGGTCCCACAGTTGACAGTGCAAATCAAAGCAAAAACAAAGCCAGGAGGTCGAAGGAATTGTCCATAGAGCACTGAGACAGGATTGTGTTGAGGCACAGATCTGGGGAAGAGTACCAAAACATTTCTGCAGCATTGAAGGTACCCAAGAACACAGTGGCCTCCATCATTCTTAAATGGAAGAAGTTTGGAACCACCAAGACTCTTCCTAGAGCTGGCTGCACGGCCAAACTGAGTAATCGGGGGAGAAGGGCCTTGGTCGGGGAGACGACCAAGGGACCCGGTGGTCACTCTGACATAACTCCAGAGTTCCTCTGTGAAGATGGGAGAGCCTTCCAGAAGGACACCCATCTATGCACCACTTCACCAATCAGGCCTTTTATGGTAGAGTGGCCAGACATAAACCACTCATTAAAAGGTACATGACAGCCTACTTGGAGTTTGCCAAAAGGCACCTGAAGGACTCTCAGATCATGAGAAACAATATTCTCAGGTCTGATGAAACTAAGATTGAACTCTTTGATCTGAATGCCAAGCTTCACGTCTGGAGGAAACCAGGCACAGGTCATCACCTGGCCAATACCATCCCTATGGTGAAGCATGGTGGTGGCAGCATCATGCTGTGGGAGTGTTTTTCAGCGGCTATAATCGCTGCCAAAGGTGCTTCAACAAAGTACTGAGTAAAGGGTCTGAATACTTATGTAAATTTGACGTTTCAGTTTTTTAAAAACATTTTAGAATAAGGCTGTAACATAACAAAATGTGGGAAAAGTGAAGAGGTCTGAATACTTTCCGAATGCACTGTATCTCTATAGCAGTAGTAGCCTGACATGTATGAAGAAATGCATGTCGGTGTTGGTAACATGGCGCTGGCATATCTCTATCTTTCTCTTGGTCACTCTGGGGTTGGCATAGGCTTCTCTTCCTTTTATATTTGAAATAGTCAAATCATACAGTGGACACCTTGGCCTTTGGGCTATGAGCTTGCAGTGCCCTGTTGCATTTAGTGCTCGTAATTTGTTATAGGTAGTTTGTAAGGACACGCAACTAGATTGTTTGGCCAATATCGCTTGTTTATTGATGGCACTGGGAGCACCCGGTCTGAAATGTCTTTCTCTCTCTCTTTTTCCACTGCCCTTTTTCGGAATGGGTCATCTGGTCGGGTGGAAAGCCACGGATCCATTTTGGAACAGGTCATCTGGTTGGGTGGGAACCAGGTCATCTGGTCGGGTGGGAAAGCCACGGAATTTCGCCATCTGGTTGGGATCCTTTTCGGAGCGGGTTATCTGGTCATCTGGTCGGGTGGGAAAGCCACGGATCCATTTCGGAACGGGTCATCTGGTCGGGTGGGAAAGCCACGGATCCATTTCGGAACGGGTCATCTGGTCGGGTGGGAAAGCCACGGATCCATTTCGGAACGGGTCATCTGGTCGGGTGGGAAAGCCACGGATCCATTTCGGAACGGGTCATCTGGTCGGGTGGGAAAGCCACGGATCCATTTCGGAACGGGTCATCTGGTCGGGTGGGAAAGCCACGGATCCATTTCGAAACGGGTCATCTGGTCGGGTGGGAAAGCCACGGATCCATTTCGGAACGGTCCGACTTTTTGGACCCGTGAAGACCTCGACAGTAAAGAAAAGTAACAGTCCTGGTCTATACTTAAGCAATAAGGCCCAAGGGGGTGTGGTATATGGCCAATATACCACGGCTAAGGGCTGTTCTTATGCACGATGCAACGCGGATGCATAAGAAGGTGCCTTATTGTTATTACAAACTGGTTACCAATGTAATTAAAGCAGTAAAAAAATACATGTTTTGTCACACTTGTGATATACCACGTCTGTCAGCCAATCAGCATTCAGGGCTCAAACCACCCAGTTTATAATGTAGATTAGAATAGGTACATGTGTGTACCTATTTAGGATACATCACCATGAAGAGAATGACATTGATATCCATAATTATGCATTTCTATGATGAAATTCCATTACCGCAGTTCTGTTAACGGGTGTAAATCCACTTCACTTTCTGTATTTCAATAATCAAATGAGATTTTTGTGTCATACCTGACATCCCATTCTTTCTGCAGACATCTTTGAATCTTAATTCGGAATAGATATTTAAGAGTTTGGGGAAAACGTGGTCACATAATTTTGGGGGATTTCACCAAAATTCTGTTACCAAACTTTGCATCTCCACCGTTCTTCCAATAAATGTGTTTTTGCAAAATGTTCAGTGTAAAGTGTTAAAAGTCATCTTTGTGCGTAGAGTTTAAATCAATGTTTGTTTTGCTGTTCAAGGACTTGCGATGCTCGTGGTTGTTTCTCAAGGATGATTTTGCTTCTGTCGGGAGTAGGGACTATGTTTGTAGAGAGGAATGTAAAGGGGAACATGGGACTCCTGAAGAATATGTTGACAGGGATATGGACTTGGTACATTGGTGCCTCTTTTCTATGAGGGAGAAAACTGAGTGATTTAAACCTAATTCATTTAGGTCTCGACTAAGGTAATACTACTTGGAGCAATAAGTAATTGGACAAAAATAAAAATACATCCATATTCAATCCTGACTCTGATTGCCTTAGAGGAAAGCAAATTGGTTTCCATCTAAATGCAAATGTCTACCTCTGTGTATTTGGCGCTATGAAACCATGCATAAATATGCATGTATGGAATATGCCATTTTCTGGCTATATCATAGCTAAGCGTTAGATATGAATTATGTTTGACTTCTGCCAGTAACTGTGTGTGTACCGTCATACTCTACAGTTTGTACTGCTCTATTTGTTCAGAGTGTAACTCTCAGTCCCGTGTAGGCCTACCTGTGTATTTGCAGATTTAAGCAAATATTAGTTTAATGACTTGAAATCCCCTCATCAGCAGCTGCTAATGGCCTAGCGGTGCAGTATGTTTAACACAGCAGTTTATGTACACATTATGACTCAGCTGAAAAAAATGCAAGCTAACAAACATTACATCACCCTCCCAGATTCATCAATATGTCTGCTCCTCCTAGTAGAATCTAGATCTTGAAGAAGAGTTTGGGGCATCAATGTTTACTTTAGATTGACTGTAACTCTACTCTGTGCACTGTAGTAATTGTGCAGGAGAAGATTAAAATTATAGTGTGTAAGAGAGGGGATTTGTATGCCGGAGGAGGTGATTTGTTTGTTGCAATTTATTGGTGTATAATGTAATATGGGTGGTGTGATTCTACTCATTACTCTGGGCTCCACACAGAGATGCTCACAGTCTACGGCTGTAATTAAACGTGTCTGGGAGAAAATGGGAAAATAAACTCTCTACAATAGGCTAGCTGCAGAGAGGGAGGGGGGGAGAGAGGCTTAGTGCAGTTAGATATCTCTGCTCCATCAGATAATGTTGTTATCGCAGAATTACCCATCAATGCCGCCTTCGTGGAAACCGTGAAGAGTTGAAAAACTAATTAAACATCAATTGATAGTAAACAAGATAAGGGAGTGGTGAGACTGAGTGTTGTGATGCTTTGTATTTCATCACAGAGATATGAGCATGAAGTAATTGATGTTTAGGGTTTTTGGTCAAAATATGCATTATTTCTTAGGGCTATAGAACATATTTAATATACATGTTGTGTCATTAGCAGAGTAGTATAGTCTTTTAAAAAATGTTTTAATTGAAACAATACAATAGGTAGCTGCGATGAGTTGGTTATACATTTGTATTGAGCATACATCTCCATATAGCGTTTCCCAATCTGGCAGATCGACGTTAAATCTGGGTTTGGCCAATGCCAGGAGAATGCTACCTGCCCCAATGCATAGTGCCAACTGTAACATTTGGTGGAGGAGGAATAATGGTCTTGGGCTGTTTTTCATGGTTCGAGCTAGGACCCTTAGTTCCAGTGAAGGGAAATCTTAACGCTACAGCATACAATGACAATCTAGACGATTTTGTGCTTCCAACTTTGTGGCAACAGTTTGGGGAAGGCTCTTTCCTGTTTCAGCATGACAATGTCCAAAGTGAGGTCCTCCATACAGAAGTGGTTTGTTGAGATCGGTGTGGAAGAACTAGCCTGTAAAGAACCCTGACCTCAACCCCATCGAACACCTTTGGGATGAATTGGAACGTAGACTGCGAGCCAGGCTTAATCGCCCAACATCAGTGACCGACCTCACTAATGCTCTTGTGGCTGAATGGAAGCAAGTCCCCGCAGTAATCTTCCAACATCTAGTGGAAAGCCTTCCCAAAAGAATGGAGGCTTTTATAGCAACAAAGGGGGGACCAAATCCAAATTAATGCCCATGATTTTGGAATGAGATGTTCGATGAGCAGGTGTTCACATACTTTTGGTAATGTAGTGTATGTTCTGTCTCTTCTTGAGGATAAAATTGGAATTGTAGCCAACTATGTATAGCTTAATTTAAAAATCAAGATACTTTAAACAGGGTTCCATTGTCAATCCACTGGAAATGGATAGTTTTCACCTGTATGACATCATAGAGCCCCCTTTTAAACATTGGATGTGCCTCTCTTAGTAGCCTACTGGAAAACCAGTTTGGATTTAGATACAGTTTCGGTATAATAAAAGCTTTCAGAGAGAGGTTTAATGCTTTTTTGTGGTCCTGTGTAGCTCAGTTGGTAGAGCGTTGATGTTGCAATGCCAGGGTTGTGGGTTCAATTCCCCAGTGGTGACCAGTATGTGAAAGAAAATATGAAAATGTATGTACTCACTACTGTAAGTTGTTCTGGATAAGAGCAGCTGCTAAAATTCCCCCCAAAATGTTTTTTGCTCACAACTTCTCCTGGAGTCGGTAGAGCCATGAATAGATATGCCAATTGCACACTACCTCAAAACTTGAGACATATGTGGCATTTTGTTGTGTGACAAAGCTGCACATTTTAGAGTGGCCTTTTATTGCCCCCAGCACAAGGTGCACCTGTGTAATGACCACGCTGTTTAATCAGCTTCTTGATATGCCACACCAGGTGGATGGCTTTTCTTGGCAAAGGAGAAATGCTCACTAATAGGGATGTCAACACATTTCTGAGAAACATTTTTAGAGAAATAAGCTTTTTCTGTGTATGGAACATTTCTGGTTTGTATTTTTGTTCAGTACAGTTGGGTTTTAATCCAGATAAACTGGAGAAATTATCCAGGTCTTCAATAAGAGCATTCATGGTTGAAGATTGTGGACTTGAGAACTTCAATCGTTGGTTTACATTGATACCTTTATTTCTAACCCATTAATTTCTAACCCCTTAATTGTATTATTGGATTTGATTTCTGTAGCTAACAATTCAATGGCCATAACAAACACATATGGTGATAGAGGGCAACCTTGTTTTTACATTACTACCTTGTTATACATTACTTTTATCCATCTCATAAAAGATTCTCCAAGGTTGAAATAATCCAGGTACTTATAAATACATTTTAGCCGTACTTTATCTTAGGCTTTCTCAAGATCTCATATAAAGATTATGCCTGCTTTCCCTGCATTCTCATAGTTTTCAATTATTTATAGTAATTGTCTAATGTTATCTTCAATACAACTTCCTTTTAAGAATCCTTTCTGATCGTGATGAATAATATACGGTAAGATCTTTTTAATTATATGAGCAATACATTTTGCAAATATCTTTGGATCGCAAAAGAATTTTCAGTATGAGGGAAATCAGCCCTTCTTTTTGTGTGTCAGACATGTTTGATATATTTATATTGGAATGCCATCAAGGCCAGGGGTTTTCCCTGTCTAAAAGGAGTGAATTACCAACTGTAGTTTGTCCTTTTTTATGCTGCAGATAGTTTAAGCTGATTTTTAAGGAAAATTATATCACAACAAGCAAGTATAGTCTTTCGAATACTGTGTCAACACCACCTGTAGTGTATCTCATAAGCAGTACCTTGGAATATTCCCTAAAAGAAACACTCAGGTCAGGTCACTGTTGTGGCTATTTATCCTTTATACTGTTTCGTCTCAGTTTGTTAATAACTTGTCTGTGCCACTGAAAGCTTTGCATACTAATTCCCTCCAGCTGAAAGATCAGTCCAGGCTCCAGGGCTAATATTGGATCTAATTGGTTTCCCCGAGCTCGCCATGCATCTGTCTGGTTTACCTCTTCATGTCTGTGCTTGTGTCATATTATTGTGTACCTTGTTTCAAACACTGGCCTTTGACCTTTTCCTCTATAAGGACACACACACACACTTGCTATTATTTCCCAGGCATTACTAATTCGATTTTTGATGAACTGAGCGTAAATGGAAGAAATAATAATCTCTTGACTTGCTCGAGTGTGTGCCTGTTTGTTGGTCCTTTACTACAGCTCTGTACTGAATATTCAGATATTTAAAGATATTGCGCTGGAGTCGCTCTGCATTTGGCACTTCCAGTGTATGTGTGCCAATGCGTGTTCTCCCCTGTCACGGTGCCAGTGTGTAGGTGTAGAGGGAGCAGCGAATGGGGCTGATTTGGTATGTACTCTCTCTGGGGGGGGGGGGTTTAGACTTGATTGACAGCTCTTTCTTCCAGCTGAGGCAGAACTGACAGCTCCCACGATTGTATTTTACTACAAATACTATCAAATAGAAAGATTCCACAAGTGGCCTGAGAGGTTGGGTGTGATCAGGTCTGGGCCCAGAAAAAGTGCTCCATAGGGAATAGGGCATTTATAGAGCAGCATATAGGAATAAAGGAGGATGTCATTGGCCAGAAGAGGTGCACGTTATGGAGAATGTGGTGTCGTTTGAGACACATCCTCTGTACAACACCGTACAGTAAACTCAGTGAGGAAGCTTAGTGTCCATAACCAGCTGATGATGAATGAGAGGATCCAAGGCCATGTGTCACAATGGCTGATGGAGGGTGTTTGTAAATCCTGTCCTAATATAAATCAGACTGGAAGCCCTTGATGTGCCTCACACTGCTAGAGAGACTTGAGTATAATGAGTTTAGAAGGTGACAACTCTGGTCGAGTCAGTGGGATGCAGAGATGGGTCTGTGGGTGATGGGGACACCTGTTGATCTGCTGTTGTGGCTAGGGACAGGAGTTTTACATGACCATGTGAGCTTATGTTCTCTGGCCATGCAGTGCTGTGAATGTACTGTACTGTAGTACACTAGTTGTATTCCAATGCCCTTTCCGGCCAATGGTTTAGTATCTGTGCTGTAATACCAATGTGTCGTATCAATGTCTTCTTTGTCTCTCTTCTCCAGGGAACTTCTAGTAACACTGGCTCTGGGCCAGGTCCTGTCTCTGCTCATCTGTGGCATCGGGCTGACCAGCAAGTACCTGGCTGATGATTACCACGCCAACACGCCCGTGTTCCAGAGCTTTCTCAACTACATCCTGCTGTTCCTGGTCTACACCACCACGCTCGCCGTCAGGCAAGGTATGACAATGGACACACATGCACTCACGCACACACTCACACACACATGCAACTGGACACAACAGGCATCAGTTGGTTGCTCAGGTCACACCTGAGTGCAAATAGAGCCTATAACAGGATTAGTTTGAATCCTACTAGATGAATATTATATTGTGTACTCATCACTTTCTCAACAATAAGGGAAAGGTAAAAGCTCCTGTCCTCAATAGCTACTGCATAATGTCATACATTTGCTATGCTTTATGGCATTGGAGCTGGAGATGAATGGATCAGGACAGGACCTGTATAAACTAAAGACAGTTTACAGCTCGGATTGTGTACAAACATCTTTGTTCCTAATGATATGTTTGAAGAGAGGAGCTCTTGTTCTGTACTGACCTTCTAGGTGACCTCTTGGAGTGCTCACAGGGAACATTTCAAAACAAGCAGCAGGTTTCTTTGTGAAAAACTATCACTGTGTGTGTTGTGTAAGAGTGTATGGTGTGTAAGAGTGTATGGTGTGTGTGTGTGTGTGTGTGTGTGTGTGTGTGTGTGTGTGTGGAGCACACTGAAAGGCCGTCTGAGTGGAACATCTGCAGGGGTTGTCAGTGCTAACTTACTCTCAGCATCGCATGTTGTGCCTGAGTGGCCATTGTCACAATACTTATCCTAACAACTGTAGATTGTAGATTCCAGGTGAAGAACAGTGAGCTGATTTGGTTTTAGACAACAGATGGCACAGAGGAAGAGGCTTCCTATGGAGAAGTTAAACATACTCGAGTTGAATTAACTATTGTAGCACTGAAGTAAAGGTCTGCACGGGACTGATTTATTCATCCCTCTCCCACAGCTTTTCATACCGCACCCTCCCACACCTGCTAGCTATCTGTCTGACTCCCACTAGCTACCGCAAGAACTGGACCCAAACCCAACCCCCAAATGCTATTTTAGGCATATGTGACGCAGCTCACTTTTTTCTAAATTTGTATACATTTTTATTTATTAAAATCAAACCTTTATTTAACTAGGCAAGTCAGTTAAGAACAAATTTGTATTTACAATGATGGCCTACTCTGGCCAAACCCAGATGACGCTGGACCAATTGTGCACCGCCCTATGTGACTCCCAGTCATGGCCTGTAGTGACACCTTTTGCACTGAGAGGCAGTGCCTTAGACCGCTGCGCCACTCGGGAGTACTCAAATTAAGTACCTTACTTTGAATGTTTTCGATTTAAATTGCCAAAAACAAACAAAAATAACTTCTTACTCATTTCTCAAGCAATACTTTTGCTAGGAATGTCTAGGAGTGGTCTGAGTGGGTAGGGGGAATTTACAATGACGGCCTACTTGTAAAGCGGCGTCCCCTAACTCGGACGACGCTGTGCCAATTGTGCCTTGACAGCTTTGCACACTGTTGGCATTCTCTCAACCAGCTGTATGACGAAGTCACCTGGAATGCATTTCAAATAACAGGTATGCCTTGTTAAACAATAATTTGTGGAATTTCTTTGCTACTTAATATGTTTGAACCAAACAGTTGTGTTATAACAAGGTAGGGGTGGTATACATAAGATAGCCCTATTTGGTAAAAGACCAAGTCCATATTATTGCAAGAACAGCTCAAATAAGCAAAGAGAAACGAAACTCCATCATTACTTTAAGACATGAAGGTCAGTCAATCCGGAAAAGTTCAACAACTTTCAAAGTTTCTTCAAGTGCAGTCGCAAAAACCATCAAGCTCTATGACTAAACTGGCTCTCATGAGGACCACCACAGGAAAGGAAGACCCAGAGTTACCTCTTGCTGCAGAGGATAAGTTCATTAGAGTTAACTACACCTCAGATAGCAGCCCAAATAAATGTTTCACTGAGTTTAAGTAACAGACACATCTCAACATCAACTGTTCAGGGGAGACGGTGTAAATCAGGCCTTCATGGTCAAAATCATGCAAAGTACCCACTACTAAAGGACACCAATAAGAAGAAGACTTGCTTGGGCCAAGAAACACGAGCAACGGACATTAGACTGGTGGATATCTGTCCATTGGTCTGATGGAAATTTCCATCAGGTGAACGGATTATCTCCACATGTGTGGTTCCCACCGTGAAGCATAGAGAAGGAGGTGTGATGGTGTGGGGGTGCTTTTCTGGTGATCAGTGATTTATTTAGAATTCAAGGCACACTTAACCAGCATGGCAACCACAGCCTTCTGCAGCGATACGTCATCCAAACAGGTTTGAGCTTAGTGGGACTATCATTTGTTTTTCAACAGGACAATGACCCAACAAACCTCCAGGCTATGTAAGGGCTATTTGACCAAGAAGGAGAGTTATGGAGTGCTACATGAGATGACCTGGCCTCCACAATCACCCGACCTCAACCAATTGAGATGGTTTGGGATGAGTTGGACCGCAGAGTTAAGCAAAAGTAGTTAACAAGTACTCAGCATATGTGGGAACTCCTTTAAGACTGTTTTAAATCTGGTTGAAGCTGGTTGAGAGAATGCAAAGAGTGTGCAAAGCTGTCATCAAGGCAAAGGGAGCTATTTTGAAGAATATAAAATATATTATTTAACACTTTTTTGGTTACCACATGACTACATATGTGTAATTTCATAGTTTTGATGCCGTCATTATTATTCTAGTAAAAAATAAAGAAAATAGTAAAAAATTAAGAAAAACCCTTGAATGAGTAGGTGTGTCCAATTTTTTACTGGTACTGCATATACAGCTGAAGTCGGAAGTTTACATACACTTAGGTTGGAGTCATTAAAACTAGTTTTTCAACCACTCCACAAATTTCTTGTCAACAAACTATAGTTTTGGCAAGTCGGTTAGGACATCTACTTTGTGCATGACACAAGTAATTTTTCCAACAATTGTTTACAGACATTATTTCACTTATAACTCACTGCATCACAATTCCAGTGGGTCAGAAGTTTACATACACTAAGTTGACTGTGCCTTTAAACAGCTTGGAAAATTTCAGAAGATGATGTCATGGCTTTAGAAGCTTCTGATAGGGTAATTTACATAATTTGAGTCAATTGGCAGTGTACCTGTGGATGTATTTCAAGGCCTACCTTCAAACTCAGTGCCTTTTTGCTTGACATCATGGGAAAATCAAAAGAATTGTAGATCTCCACAAGTCTGGTTCATCCTTGGGAGTAATTTCCAAGCTCCTGAAGATACAACGTTCATCTGTACAAGCAATAGTACGCAAGTATAAACACCATGGGACCACGGAGCCGTCATACCGCTCAGGAAGGAGACGTGTTCTGTCTCATAAACTTGAGTGTACTTTGGTGCGAAAAGTGCAAATCAAACCCAGAACAACAGCAAAGGACCTTTTGAAGATGCTGGAGGAAACGGGTACAAAAGTATCTATATCCACAGTAAAACGAGTCCTATATCGACATAACCTGAAAGGCCGCTCAGCAAGGAAGAGGCCACTGCTCCAAAACCGGCATAAAAAAAGCCAGACTACGGTTTGCAACTGCACATGGGGACAAAGATTGTACTTTTTGGAGAAATGTCCTCTGGTCTGATGAAACAAAAATAAAACTGTTTGGCCATAATGACCATTGTTATGTTTGGAGGAAAAAGGGGGACGCTTGCAAGCCGAAGAAAACCATCCCAACCGTAAAGCACGGGGTGGCAGCATCATGTTGTGGGGGCGCATTTCTGCAGGAGGGACTGGTGCACTTCACAAAATAGATGGCATCATGAGGTAGGAAAATTATGTAGATATATTGAAGCAACATCTCAAGACATCAGTCAGGAAGTTAAAGCTTGGTCGCAAATGGGTCTTCCAAGTGGACAATGACCCCAAGCATACTTCCAAAGATGTGGCAAAATGGCTTAAGGACAACAAAGTCAAGGTATTGGAGTGGCCATCACAAAGCCCTGACATCAATTATGTAGAACATTTATGGGCAGAACTGAAAAAGCGTGTACGAGCAAGGAGGCCTAGAAACCTGGCTCAGTTACACCAGCTCTGTCAGGAGGAATGGGCCAAAATTCACCCAACTTATTGTGGGAAGCTTGTGTAAGGCTACCCGAAACGTTTGACCCAAGTTAAACAATTTAAAGGCAATGCTACCATATACTAATTGAGTGTATGTAAACTTCTGACCCACTGGGAATGTGATGAAAGAAATAAAAGCTGAAATAAATCATTCTCTCTATTATTATTCTGACAATTCACATTCTTAAAATAAAGTGGTGATCCTAACTGGTGGTGATCCTAACTGGTGATGATCTTAACTTTTTTACTAGGATTAATTGTCAGGAAACTGAATTTAAAACTGAGGAAACTGAATTTAAATGTATTTGGCTAAGGTGTATGTAGTCGTCCGACTTCAACTGTACCTTGGGCAGCAGCTTCTAAGGTGCAGGGATGAGTAACCGGGTGGTAGCCGGCTGGTGACAGTGTAGTTGAAAATCCAAACATAATTGAGTTTGAGACGTGTGCGGCCACGCAGTCATGGGTGAACAGGAAGTACAGGAGGGGGATGAGTACGCACCCTTGTGGGGCCCTTGTGTTAAGGATCAGCGTAGTGGAGGTGTTGTTGCCTACCTTCACCAGCTGGGGGCGGCCCGTCAGGAAGTTCAGGACCCAGTTGCACAGGGCGGGGTTTAGACCCAGGGCCTCGAGTTTAATGACGAGCTTGGAGGGTACTATGATGTTGAAGGCTGAGTTGTAGTCAATAAACATAATTCTTACATAGGTATTCCTCTTACACAGATGGGATAGGGCAGTGTGATTGCAAATGCGTCATGTGTGGATTAATTGGGGCGGTAAGCAAATTGCAGTGTGTCGGCGTGTTGGATAAGGTGGAGCTGGTATTATCCTAAACTAGCCTCTCAAAACACTTCATGATGAAAGAAGTGAATGCTATGGGGCAATAGTCATTTAGTTCAGTTACCTTTGCTTTCTTGTGAACAGGAAAAATGGTGGACATCTTGAAGCAACTGGGGACAACAGACTATGGGATATGGAGAAATTGAAGCTGTTTTGCAGATGCTGTGAGGACGCAGCCAGGGATGCCGTCTGGTTAACATATATCATTTCTTACTCACGTCAGCCACGGAGAACGAACAGTCCATGGGAACGGTGGTAGCCCGGCATCAGCGGCACTGTTTCCCTTGCAGTGGGTGAAGAAGGTGTTTAGCTTGTCCGGGGAAAGATGTCCGTGTCCGTGGCTGGTTTTACATGTATAATCTGTGATTGTCTGGAGTCCCTGCCACATATGTCTTGTGTCTGAGCCGTTGAATTGCTACTACACTTTGTCTCTGTTCTGATGTTTTGCCTGTTTGATTGATTGCCTGACGGAGGGTATAACTGGACAGGTTGTACTCAACCATATTCCCAGTCACCTTGTCATGGTTAAGTGAGGTGGTTCAGTTCTGCACGAATGCTGACATCTATTCACGGTTTTCGGTTTGGATAGGTTTTAATGGTCATAGTGGGAACAACATCCCCTATACACTTGAACTCAGTCACCGTGTCAGTGTATACACTTCCTGATGAATTCAGTCACCATATTAGTGTATACGTCAATGTTATTCTCAGTGGCAACCTGGAACATATCTCAGTCCGGGTGATCAAAACAATCTTGATTCATGGATTCCGATTGGACAGACCAGCATTGAACAGCCCTTACAACGGTACTTCCTGTTTGACTTTCTGTCTATTGGAAGGGAGGAGCAGGATGGAGGTGTGATCTGATTTGCAGAAGGGAGGGTGGAAGGGACAGTAGCAGTGGTCGAGAGTGTTGATTGAGAGTGCAACGTGTTGCTAAAACTTTGGTAGTGTTTTCCTCAGATTTGCTTTATTAAAGTCCCCAGCCACACTAAATGCGGCCTCAGGATATGTGGTTTCAAGTTTGCACAAAGTCCAATGTAGTTCTTTGAGAGAGGTTTGTGGTATCGACTTGAGGGGGAATATACACGGCTGTGACGATGCCCGAAGAGAGTTCTCTCGGGAGGAAATGCAGTCTGCATTTGATTGTGAGGTATTCTAGGTCGGGTGAACAAAAGGACACGAGTTCCTGTACATTACCACAATCACATCATGAGTAGTTAATCATAAAACATGTACCTTTATTTTTCCCAGAGAGATCTCTATTCCTGTCTGCGGGATGTACTGAGAAGCCAGCTAGCTGTATGGACTGGGACAGTATATCCTGAGAGAGCCATAATTCTGTGAAACAGAGTATGTTAGGTCCTCACCCTGAGCTTGTCTATTTTATTGTCCAGGGATTAAACATTAGCGAGTAATTTACTCGGAAATGGTGGGTGGTATGCACGCCTCCTGATTTGGACTAAAAGTCCACTCTCAATACCTCTTCTCCGCTGGCGGTGTCTTGGGGCAGTCTCTGGGATAAATGTAAATGCCTTGGGGTGTACAAACAAAGGATCCAGTTAAGGAAAGTTGTTTTTCTCGTCGAAATGCTGGTGAATTACCACCGCTCTAATATCTAAAAGTAGTAATGCAAAGGACAAAGGATGCAAAGGACTTTCTGACCTATGAGAAATAGCACCAAAAAAAAGAAATACTGCAAAGTTGCTTAGGAGCCATGAACAGGGCGACCATGTCTGTTGGCTCTATCTTGCCATGATATTGCATGCCCAACTAGGAGAGGAGAGGTAGGCTACTTACCTTGAAACAGCAAATTCTGAGAGAGTGTGAATAATGTGACAAAGACCTGCTTTTAATACAATAGGTAGGCTCACGCATACAAAGCATAGAGACGACCGTTTCCAAATAATTTGCGGGAGAACCAAAATATTATAATCCCAAAGTTCAGCTCCGAACCGCAGCATGAAAAATTCAGGACGCGCCACAATGATCTCTGTCGGGATCCGCTGCCCTTTTTGTCCTCGTTGCAGTTTCATGCTGTGTAGGAAGTTTTCTTCTTATCCCATGAACATTACTTTGATGTATCCTCAGAATGGTAAAAGGCATCAGCTTTAGTGCTAAAGTTGTCATCATTAGCCTCGGTTTTCTGTTGACGTTTTTGATTCAGAGTGACATGGATGTTGAGGTAGAGGTGCATGGAGGGTGAGATGTAAGTATCGATGCTGCACGGGAAAACCTGCCACAAGCAGGTAGTGAAACCTTTGCCAGGTCTCACCTCAGCTCACTCACACACTATCTTTCTATACACCTTCTCTCCTAGGCTTCCTTGTTTGGATTTTCAACTCACACGTCCTAGAATAGAGCAAACATGTAAGCGTCTCAGAGAGAGACAAATTTAGCTATGCTATCTAATAGTAGAGCTGAATTAGCAGTAGCATCACATAAACTCATAAGCAAAAAAACAAAAACATCCTCTCACTGTCAACTGCGTTTATTTTCAGCAAACTTAACATGTGTGAATATTTATATGAACATAACAAGATTCAACAACTGAGACATAAACGGAACAAGTTCCACAGACATGTGACTAACAGAAATGGAATAATGTGTCCCTGAACAAAGGGGGGGTAAAAATCAAAAGTAACCGTCAGTATCTGGTGTGGCCACCAGCTGCATTAAGTAC
This sequence comes from Oncorhynchus tshawytscha, assembly GCF_018296145.1. Classification (NCBI taxonomy): domain Eukaryota; kingdom Metazoa; phylum Chordata; class Actinopteri; order Salmoniformes; family Salmonidae; genus Oncorhynchus; species Oncorhynchus tshawytscha. The sequence goes on along the minus strand of NC_056446.1, from coordinate 16,412,928 downwards.
TGCATAGCATCTCCTCCTCATGGACTGCACCAGATTTGCCAGTTCTTGCTGTGGGATGTTACCCCACTCTTCCACCAAGGCATCTGCAAGTTCCCAGACATTTCTGGGGGGAATGGCCCTAGCCCTCACCCTCCGATCCAACAGGTCCCAGACGTGCTCAATGGGATTGAGATATCAGCTCTTCGCTGGCCATGGAAGAACACTGACATTCCTGTCTTGCAGGAAATCACGCACAGAACGAGCAGTATGGCTGGTGGCATTGTCATGCTGGAGGGTCATGTCAGGATGAGTCTGCAGGAAGGGTACCACATGAGGTAGGAGGATGTCTTCTCTGTAACACACAGTGTTGAGATTGCCTGCAATGACAACAAGCTCAGTCCGATGATGCTGTGACACACCGCCCCAGACCATAACGGACCCTCCACCTCCAAATCGATCCCGCTCCAGAGTACAGACCTCGGTGTAACGCTCATTCCTTCGACGATGAACGCGACTCGTCAGTGAAGAGTACTTTTTGCCATTCCTGTCTGGTCCAGCGACGGTGGGTTTGTGCCCATAGGCGACGTTGTTGCCGGTGATGTCTGGTGAGGACCTGCCTTACAACAGGTCTACAAGCCCTCAGTCCAGCCTCTCTCAGCCTATTGCAGACAGGCTGAGCACTGATGGAGGGATTGTGCGTTCCTGGTGCAACTCGGGCAGTTGTTGTTGCCATCCTGTACCTGTCCCGCAGGTGTGATGTTCGGATGTACTGATCCTGTGCAGGTGTTGTTACACGTGGTCTGCCACTGCGAGGATGATCAGCTGTCTGCCCTGGCCACATCTGCAGTCCTCATGCCTCCTTGCAGCATGCCTAAGGCACGTTCATGCAGATGAGCAGGGACCCTGGGTATCCTTCTTTTGGTGTTTTTCAGAGTCAGTAGAAGGCCTCTTTAGTGTCCTAAGTTTTCATAACTGTGACCTTAATTGCCTACCATCTGTAAGCTGTTAGTGTCTTAACGACCGTTTCACAGGTGCATGTTCATTAATTGTTTATGGTTCATTGAACAAGCAAGGTGAAACAGTGTTTAAACCCTTTACAATGAAGATTTGTGAAGTTATTTGGATTTTTACAAATTTTCTTTGAAAGACAGGGTCCTGAAAATGGGACAGTTGCTTTTTTTGCTGAGTTTATATATTCCTCTCTGATTCTCTACATGTAACACAACCTTCTCTCTGTGTTGGCTTCAATCACTCCTATTCTGTTCATGCAGGTCTGTTACAGCCAGAATCACTGAAGGCTGAATATTCTGTGGAATGCTAGCTTGGCCCTTTGAAGGATCTGGTCTGTCTCTGGTGATTTGGTCTTGAAAAAAGCAGATGCAATGCACTGGAACAATACAGGTGTCATAAAAAGATGTATAGGAATGGTAGCTGTTGTTCAACCAAATGTGAATTATTATTATTATATTTTTTAGGTCGTAGATCAGCTTTAATATTGCAGATAGATTGTGGCTTCTATCAATGTAAGTTGATATCAAGAAAATAGACAGAGGCTGAGTTTTCTCTTTGCGTGACCAGCATACATGTACATGTGTTATATACTAAACAAAAATATGATCGCAATATGTAAAGTGTTGGTCCCATGTGTCATGAGCTGATTAAACAGCATGATCATTACACAGGTGCACCTTGTGCTGGGGGCAATAAAAGGCCACTCTAAAATGTACTGTTTTGTCACACAACACAATGCCATGTCTAAAGTTTTGACGGAGCGTGCAACTGGCATGCTGACTGCAGGAATGTCTACCAGAGCTGAAGCCAGAGATGTTGATTTCTCTACCATAAGCCGCCTCCAACGTTGTTTTATAGAATTTGGCAGTACGTCCAACCGGCCTCACAACCGCAGACCACATGTAACCATGCCAGCCCAGGACCTCCACACCAGGCTTCTTCACCTGCGGGATTGTCTGAGACCAGCCACCCGGACAATTGATGAAAATGAAGATTATTTCTGTCTGTAATAAAGCCCTTTTGTGAGGAAAAACTCATTCTGATTAGCTGGGCTTGGCTCCTATGCCCTACTAGGCCCACCTATGGCTGCGCCCCTGCCCAGTCATGGGAAATCAATAGATTAGGGCCCAATTCATTTATTTCAATTGACTGATTTCCTTATATGAACTGAAACCCAGTAGAATCGTTGAAATTGTTAATTGTTGCGTTTATACTTTTGTTCAGTATACAGTGCCATGCGAAAGTATTCGGCCCCCTTGAACTTTGCGACCTTTTGCCACATTTCAGGCTTCAAACATAAAGATATAAAACTGTATTTTTTTGTGAAGAATCAACAACAAGTGGGACACAATCATGAAGTGGAACGACATTTATTGGATATTTCAAACTTTTTTTAACAAATTAAAAACTGAAAAATTGGGCGTGCAAAATTATTCAGCCCCTTTTCTTTCAGTGCAGCAAACTCTCTCCAGAAGTTCAGTGAGGATCTCTGAATGATCCAATGTTGACCTAAATGACTAATGATGACAAATACAATCCACCTGTGTGTAATCAAGTCTCCGTATAAATGCACCTGCACTGTGATAGTCTCAGAGGTCCGTTAAAAGCGCAGAGAGCATCATGAAGAACAAGGAACACACCAGGCAGGTCCGAGATACTGTTGTGAAGAAGTTTAAAGCCGGATTTGGATACAAAAAGATTTCCCAAGCTTTAAACATCCCAAGGAGCACTGTGCAAGCGATAATATTGAAATGGAAGGAGTATCAGACCACTGCAAATCTACCAAGACCTGGCCGTCCCTCTAAACTTTCAGCTCATACAAGGAGAAGACTGATCAGAGATGCAGCCAAGAGGCCCATGATCACTCTGGATGAACTGCAGAGATCTACAACTGAGGTGGGAGACTCTGTCCATAGGACAACAATCAGTCGTATATTGCACAAATCTGGCCTTTATGGAAGAGTGGCAAGAAGAAAGCCATTTCTTAAAGATATCCATAAAAAGTGTTGTTTAAAGTTTGCCACAAGCCATCTGGGAGACACACCAAACATGTGGAAGAAGGTGCTCTGGTCAGATGAAACCAAAATTGAACTTTTTGGCAACAATGCAAAACGTTATGTTTGGCGTAAAAGCAACACAGCTCATCAACCTGAACACACCATCCCCACTGTCAAACATGGTGGTGGCAGCATCATGGTTTGGGCCTGCTTTTCTTCAGCAGGGACAGGGAAGATGGTTAAAATTGATGGGAAGATGGATGGAGCCAAATACAGGACCATTCTGGAAGAAAACCTGATGGAGTCTGCAAAAGACCTGAGACTGGGACGGAGATTTGTCTTCTAACAAGACAATGATCCAAAACATAAAGCAAAATCTACAATGGAATGGTTCAAAAATAAACATATCCAGGTGTTAGAATGGCCAAGTCAAAGTCCAGACCTGAATCCAATCGAGAATCTGTGGAAAGAACTGAAAACTGCTGTTCACAAATGCTCTCCATCCAACCTCACTGAGCTCGAGCTGTTTTGCAAGGAGGAATGGGAAAAAATTTCAGTCTCTCGATGTGCAAAACTGATAGAGACATACCCCAAGTGACTTACAGCTGTAATCGCAGCAAAAGGTGGCGCTACAAAGTATTAACTTAAGGGGGCTGAATAATTTTGCACACCCAATTTTTCAGTTTTTGATTTGTTAAAAAAAGTTTGAAATATCCAATAAATGTCGTTCCACTTCATGATTGTGTCCCACTTGTTGTTGATTCTTCACAAATAAATGGACAATGACCCCAAGCATACTTTCAAAGATGTGGCAAAATAGCTTAAGGACAACAAAGTTAAGGTATTGGAGTGGCCATCACAAAGCCTTGACCTCAACCATATAGAACATTGTGGGCAGAACTGGAAAAGTGTGTGCGAGCAAGGATCCTACAAACCTGACTCAGTTACACCAGCTCTGTCAGGAGGAATGGGCCAAAATTCACCCAATTTATTGTGGGAAGCTTGTGGAAGGCTACCTGAAACATTTGACCCAAGTTAAATTATTTAAAGGCAATGCTACCAAATACTAATTGAGTGTTTGTAAACTTCTGACCCACTGGGAATGTGATGAAAGAAATAAAAGCTGAAATAAATCATTCTCTCTACTATTATTCTGACATATCACATTCTTAAAATAAAGTGGTGATCCTAACCCACCTAAGACAGGGAGTTTTTACTAGGATTAAATGTCAGGAATGGTGAAAAACTGAGTTTAAATGTATTTGGCTAAAGTGTGTGTAAACTTCCGACTTCAACTGTATATTCTTGGTTATATAACCAGCAATTATGAATTGAGAGGATCCTTATGGTTTCCTGGCATTTTTTTCTGAGCACCAGTTAAGCACAGATGGACGCGACAGTTAGTGCAACAAAAATAGAAAGTGTTTCAGCACAACCCCCCCATCCTAAACTTACCCACAGGTTCTCTGCCCTGCAACTGTTCTGAGCTGTTCAGTGATTTGAACTGTTACTTATGGCTGTTCAGTCATTTCTCTTGGACAGGGCTCCACCTGGCAAAAGCCAGTCCCCACCCCTGCTCTGACAGATTGGTAAAGAAGAATGCTGGCAGCCACTCCCCTTAATCTGTTAATCCTGAAAAAAAATGGCTGAGCCTGCTGAACCATAAGCTTGGGCGCCATTATTGTGTCAGAGAAGAGAGGGCCTGCCAGGCATGTTGGTCCCTGTGGTGGCAAATGAGAGATTCTGATACAAGGTGGCATTTGCTGTTTCGGGTGTCTGTATGCTGTATGAGTCACATTAGCACCCATTGAGGCAGTGGAAGGATGGGTCCCTCAGATATTAGATCATTCTGTCACCTACTGTGCCACACCAAGACCTGTTCTGGTTTCATTGACAGTGAGCACAAAACATATCTCTACAACAATAAAACATTTCATTTTAAAATCAATTTGACATTGGATGACAGTTCCAAAACTTCTCATCTAGATCGTCATCAGCTTCTTGAGTTAATAAAAATGCTAAACGTATTCTTTGGCACATAAAAACTAGCTCTGTCTCTGTGTATTTAATATGAGTGGGGCTCAGTGCTGGGTAATTGCTGTAATATGAATGTGGTTTAATAGGGAAAAGCAGCCACCACTGATGGTGCAGCCTGAGAAAAACCTTGTTATCAGCCATCAGCATGAACCCAATGTAATTAATAATCATCTAAGCGTATTAATGTGAATAATCACCTCGACTCACTTCCTGTGATAAGTCATGCACTTCTGAGAGAGAGAGGAAAGAGAGAGAGTGGGGGGAGGGGATAAAGAGAGAGAGAGAGGAAGAGAGAGAGAAAGACACCTTGGGGGAGTGCCAGCTCAGCCCTCTCCTGTTCTTCTCCTGTGACCCCAATTCTGGGCTACAGTATAAATCGAATTTGAGTGAGGACAAGCGGGTCAGGAAGCCCTATGGGGAGCAGAGAGGAAGGAGGGAGAGGAACTGAGCCCCAATTAATTTCAGTCTGGAATAACAGAGTAGAGGTGCTACTGCTTACACTTACAGTAAGTGGTGGTCAGAGCCAAAGGCTAGGAGGAAATCTGTGGACTAGTGGATAGTGAATTCAAACCAGTGGGATGGTGTGGTTGCACTTTAAGGTCAAAGTAAATATGTGGTTGCACTTTAAAGGCCCAGTGTATTCAAAAACAGGATTTCCTGTGTTTTATATATATATTAACACTATGAGGTTGGAATAGTACTGTGAAATTGTGAAAATGATGATAATGCCCTTTTAGTATAAGAGTTGTTTGGAAAGACGGCCTGAAATTTCTACCTGTTTTGTTGGGATGGAGTTTTGGCCTGCCTGGTGACATCAGTTTCCCCCTACCCACTCAGACCACTCCCAGGCATTCCTAGCAAAAGTCTTGCTTGAGAAATTAGTAAGACATTATTTTTGTTTGTCTTTGGCCATTTTAATTGAAAACATTCAAAGTCAGGTACTTAATTTGATTGTTCCCGAGTGGCGCAGCAGTCTAATGCACTGCCTCTCAGTGCAAGAGGTGTCACTACAGTCCCTGGTTTGAATCCAGGCTGTATCACATCTGGCCATGACTGGGAGTCGCATAGGGTGGTGCACAATTGGCCCAGCATCGTCCGGGTTTGGCTGGAGTAGGCCATCATTGTAAATAAATAAGTGTTAAACAGCTTCTATCTCAAGGCCATCAGACTGTTAAACAGCCACCACTAACATTGAGTGGCTACTGCCAACACACTGTCAATGACACTGACTCTACTCCAGCCACTTTAATCATGGGAATTGATGGGAAATGATGTAAATATATCACTAGCCACTTTAAACAATGCTACCTTATATAATGTTACTTACCCTACATTGTTCATCTCATATGCATACGTTGATACTGTACTCTATATCATCGACTGCATCCTTATGTAATACATGTATCACTAGCCACTTTAACTATGCCACTTGGTTTACATACATCTCATATGTATATACTGTACTCGATATCATCTACTGTATCTTGCCTATGCTGCTCTGTACCATCACTCATTCATATATCCTTATGTACATATTCTTTATCCCCTTACACTGTGTATGACAGTAGTTTTTTTTGGAATTGTTAGTTAGATTACTTGCTCGTTATTACTGCATTGTCGGAACTAGAAGCACAAGCATTTCGCTACACTCGCATTAACATCTGCTAACCATGTGTATGTGACAAATAAAATTTGATTTGATTTGATTTGAAGCCAGCTGTACCAATGTGTCGGGGGAAACACTGTTCAACTGACGACCGTACCGTAGGCCCCCAGGAAGGTGTTCTTAATGTTTTGTACACTCAGTGTATAGTTGGTTATGAATTTATTCATAGCTGTTTATCTGTTACTGTTTCAACTTTAGCTACAAGTGAATGGGACAACAGAACTGTTGGGCTGTTGACTGCAGAGTCGGGACAGGCAGCTGCTCCTGTTGTAGTTCCTTCCAGTGAGGCACTCAATTATCACTATTCATTCTGTGCATGGTCATGCTTACCGCAGCTCTCAGCTACAGCTAGGCCCTGCCTTACACGACACAGAATGGGACCAATTTGGCCAGGAGCCTCTTGGACAAGAAGCCACACTGTCTAACAGAGAACAGCTTGCTTGGAAATAATGAGATTGCTTGTCTGTTAACAGCCTACATTCTAATTTGAGAGGATGACAGTTTTTGTTGAATCAAAAACATGGGTCATGCACTACTCTAACCCCTGAACATAGCCAATCCTGACTCAGGTATACTTGGGATGGTATACTCAGGTATACTCAGGTATACTTGGGATTCCATCCATTGGAAGACCCACAGCCCCAGCTGTTTAGTAAACAATTGTTGGAAAAATTACTTGTGTCATGCACACAGTAGATGTCCTAGCCGACTTGCCAAAACTATAGTTTGTTAACAAGAAATTTGTGGAGTGGTTGAAAAACGAGTTTTAATGACTCCAACCTAAGTGTATGTAAACTTCCGACTTCAACTGTATATATATTTTTTCCATTCAAATTGACATTTGTTACCTAATTAATCACTTCTAAGTGAAATTCAACGTTTTGATTTTTAAGTAAAAATATGTGTTTTCCATGAAGCCTAAAAAGCTGGGAAGCCTCCACTATTGGTCTCTACTTTAGAAATACAGACAGAGAATACATGTCAAGGCCGTAATGGATTCACACCATGTGACCATAATATACCACAGTATACTGTATATGGTGACTGACAAGGTGATAGTACACAATAGTTATCTGTGGTGTAGGCCTATACTCTAACACCTATCCAGTTGCCACATTTTCACAGACAAGAGGGACAGTAATAATATGGCTACTAGGGTAGAGAGGTTAGCTCTCTTCAGTAATAGCCTTAACATAGCAGCATTCTCTCAGTTTAATACGTAATAAATGTTAGCCCACAAGGAAAACAGCCCTGACATCGCAGGCTGAATGATGCAATGCACCTGCAATGACTTAATGCACTTACAGTATATTACAATGTAGCAATACCCACAGCCTACCTCTTTTTTCCCCCATCAATATTTTAACTTCTCTATGGGATGTTCAATCAATCATCTCCTTATCTCCCTGGACTGTCCTTGACTGTCGACTCAGGTTCTTGTCAGGCATTTTATACTTCAGTGCTTTTAGTTGTGTTGAATTGGACTGAATATAAATGTGTGGGTGAATGCTGTCGTTATCTCTTCAGTGTGGTGTGCGAGTGTGTGTCCATAAGATAGTGTGTGTGTGTGTGTGTGTGTGTGTGTGTGTGTGTGCGCGTGTGTCTCTCAGTCAGTCAATGTGTATACCCTAGTCAGTGTGTACGTGTCTGAGGTGCCCCTCTGACTCTGTTTATTTTGGGGAGAGTTTGGTAGAGTTATCTTGAGTCAGTACTCTTCTTTACCTCCCGTGGTATCTTCCTTCAGGAGCCTGTAGGTACTTGGTCAGGTCAATGCCTGCATCCTCCCAGCAGGTGATTGCCTCTGTGAGCTCGCTCTTCTATTGCTCTTTAGGGGGGAGGCTCTGCCCTTCCCAGCCTATTGACTCAATAAGCAACGGGGTCTTGCTGCAGGGACAATCTCAGCAGAATATACAGTATACGGCTGATTGTGCTTCTGTTCCCATAAGCACATAGTCAATAATGTAATAACATATGTCTATATCAGGGTTGGGGGTAGAAGGAGGAGAGAGGAGGTACTAAGTAGCCTATGCGTGCTTATCTAACTGCACACTTTGACATATTAAGAGGGTTTTAGGAGTTTTATGAAACAGTTTTAAAAGACTTGATTAAGAATGAGGCCTATGTAGAAAGGTCCATCCATATTCCATTGCAGTGGCGACCCGTCATTCAGGGCAGGTGGGGCCCTGAATGACGAATGACTGCAATGGAATATGGATGGACCTTTCTACATAGGCCTCATTCTTAATCACGTCTTTAATCATGTGTTTTGAGCCCCAGCTGTTTAGCAAAAAAATAAACAATAATCTGTTTATTTTGGTTGTTGTTGCCTGTTTTGCATATGGGAACCATACCAGGCCAAACACATAGAACTATAACACATAGAACAAAAACGTAGAATGCCCACCCCAACTCACGCCCTGACCAAACTAAAATAGAGACATAAAAAAGGAACTAAGGTCAGGACGTGACAATAATACATGTCACATAGCAGTTTGCAAACAATGTAAAACAATGTTTATTGAGTTAATAAAGCTGCGTTCTTTTTTGCATTATTGAGTAAGGCAGCTCCAAAATGCAGGCGTTTCAGCCTAGCTCAGTGCTGTCTGTGGTAGAGGAGCAGCCAATGGAAAATACAGAGCGTAGGGGTTGGTAATCTTCTCTAGTTGTGCCGTGATAGGCTCAATGTTCTGTCACTCATGTGAACACTACATCACCGCAAAATCTACAGGAAGAGCTAGAAAGTTCAAGCCCACTTGGATGCTTGCATAGATTTGCATTAGAAGTGCCCATCCAAGAAGGCTCAAGGTCATTGGCCACAGATAAAATGATGTCAAATCACGTTATATCTACTTTAGCTTTGATTGGACTGATTATGTCAACATCATACTTTCAAAATCTTAGCTAGCGAGCTAGACAAGCAGTCTTCATCATGAATCACGTTGACAATCTACTGGTAAATCTTATTCATTCCTTGTCATATGAAGAGAAATTATAGACAAAATGTATCGGTGCTCATGGGCTATTGGACATAAACATTACACAACAAGTTTGATATCGCAAATTCAACAATGAGTGGTTTGGAAGGAATCAGTGGCAAAGCAATCACTATTTTGCTTCCCCAGCTATTCAGTAGAGAGGGTGTGTGATCCAAGTCTGGGTTTAAGGGTCTCTTTTCCAAGATTAAAAAGATAAACATTCACACGCAACACCATGGGCCAGAAATGGTTGAATACATTGGTCTGCTGTCAATCTGCATGACTTCTGCAGCGTTCAAAGCAACTGGAAACTCGGAACTGGAAAATCTCCGTGAGTTTAAGACAACTGTGGACTCTGAAAATGATTTGCTCCGACTGGGAAAATACGTTTTCGACGGTCATCCAACTCAGAATTGTAAGTCGGGAACTGAGGCCTCTTTCTTGAGCTCCAACCTGAAGATCACTGACGTCATGATTTTACCTTGTTTTCCGAGTTCCCAGATGTCTTGAAAGCACCATAAATCCAGAGAATGCCAGACTTTGATGACAAAGTTTGAGGAAAAAATTTGCTGCGCCGCCTTCTTGTTCAAGTATTTTTGGTGAGTCCAAAATGTCTTGTATGCTGCTGCATAAATTATGTAATATGCCTGGGAGATATGTATACTGTCGCTAAGAAAGTAATACTAAGTGTATGTTGTGTAGTAAGCTGTTAGTAGCCCATGTGCCTCACCCCAATAATTTGGTCCCTTTCCCCCTCATAACTTAGCCTACTTTTCTGACTTGGTGGTGCACATGTAGCCTTTAGCCTGTTTTAGAGAAATGTAATCATCAAATATTGTAAGAGCTTTCATTGTCTGATTATATGCCCCCTTTTTTTCTCCTACGGCCCCTTTATTTGTCCTACAGTTCTCACTTGGTGTACAGGGAGAATACTGTAAGAACGGCTCTAAATTCTGCTGCTGTACATTTCAAATGTGCTGAACAAATATTTATATTGACTACGTCCGTTTTAGCTCGCTCATTAATGTCTTAATCTGAGCCTCTTATCCGCTCATCGTTCCCTTATGCCATAGTTTATACATCTCAATTGTCAGTAGAAACCACATTTGTTTAAGCAAGTCTCCCATATCAGCTATGTTTTTTTATTTTTTTTAAAGGCAGTAAATGAGGCTGAATGAACTGTTTCACTGCCAGACAAGCCTCCGCTGATAGCCCGGTGTAGAGGTGGTAAGGATTCATAGAGTGAAAAGAAAAGAAAGCTCTGCTGTTGGGACGGCTTTATGTAGGCCTTAACAGTTTGTCACCGTTATAGTGCAATTAATGTATTGTTTAGTGTTGTGTTGTGTAATGGCTTTGCTGGCATGCATCACATTTTTGCGGGGGAGTTTGCCCCACTAAGATTTACATGCTAAAATCGCCACTGTTCCATTGTGAGATATCCACTCAGCCCCTAAGCCAATGAAATCAGTGATTCCACTGAGTCTGGATGGATCGGTATTGAATGAACGGTGTGATGGTATTGTCTGGCCAGAAGGTGGTATAAATCATCAGTATACGTAGAGCATGTTCATGAAAAATGATTATGTAGAGTACAACGGGTATAATGACTTCTAGAGTGGATGTGTGTTTTGTACCTCTCTGTCTCTCTCCATCTCTCTGAGTACTCCTCTGTATGGGCTCGGAGTCCCACAGTGTGTGTGTGCCACCACTCGACAGGTGGGGTGTCATAATCTTGTCATTACTTGTTAGCTTGCCGAGTGTCTCACACACTGTGTGACTGTGTGTTGTAACTGAGGTAGTCCAGGTGAAGTGGGCCTTCTCAAGGGCACTGTGGGTGTGCGTGTGTGTGTCAGGGTTGGTCTCAATTCTGAATTGCATTGAGAATGCCTCGTAAATTCCAATTAAATTATTGAATTTGAATTGAAGTAGGAAACAGGATACAGAATTGCAATTCAAATTTGAATGAAAGGAAATATAAGTGAATGAAATTCAAATGCCTCTTCTATATTAGGTGTAGCGTATATAAAAATACACAGAACAAAAATATAAACACAACATGCAACAATTTCAAAGATTTGACTGAGTTACAGTTCATATAAGGAAATCAGTCGATGGAAATCAATAAATTAGTCCCTAATCTATGGATTTCACATGACTGGGAATACAGATATGCATTAATCAGGTTGTTGATTGTGTCTTGTGGAATGTTGTCCCACTCCTCTTCAATGGGTGTGCGAAGTTTCTGGATATTGGCTGGAACTGGAAAATGCTGTAATACACATCCATACAGAGCATCCCAAACATGCTCAATGGGTGACATGTCTGGAGAGTATACAGGCCATGGAAGAACTGGGACACGTTCAGCTTCCAGGAATTGTGTGCAGATCCTTGTGACATGGGTCCGTGCATTATCATGCTGAAACATGAGATGGTGGTGGTGGATGAATGGCACGACAATGGGCCACAGGATCTCGTCACGGTATCTCTGTGCATTCAAATTGCCATCGCTAAAATGAAATTGCCTTCATTGTCCGTAGCTTATGTCTGCCCATACCATAACTCCACTGCCACCATGGGGCACTCTGTTCACAACGTTGACATCAGCGTACCACCCAACCACACAACGCCATACACGCTGTCTGCCATCTACCCGGTACAGTTGATCCTGGGATTCATCCATGAAGAACACACTTCTCCAGTGTGCCAGTGGCCATAGAAGGTGAGCATTTGCCCACTGAAGTCGGTTATGACGCCGAACTGCAGTCAGGTCAAGACCCTGGTGAGGATGACGAGTACGCAGATGAGCTTCCCTGAGACGATTTCTGACAGTTTGTGCAGAAATTCTTTGGTTGTGCAAGCCCACAGTTTCATCATCTGTCCGGGTGGCTGGTCTCAGATGGTCCCGCAGGTGAAAAAGCTGGATGTGGAGGTTCTGGGCTGGTGTGGTTACACGTGGTCTGTGGTTGTGAGGCTGGTTGGACATACTACCAAATTCTCTAAAACAACATTAGAGGTGGCTTATGGTAGAGAAATGAACATCAAATTCTCTGGCAACAGCTCTTTTGGACATTCCTGCAGTCAACATGCCAATTGCACGCTCCCTCAAAATTTGCGACATCTGTGGCATTGTGTTGTCTGACAAAACTGCACTTTTTAGAGTGGCCTTTTATCGGCCCCCAGCACAAGGTGCACCTGTGTAATGATCATGCTGTTTAATCAGCTTCTTGATATGCCACATCTGTCAGGTGGATGGATTATCTTGGCAAAGCAGGATTGCTCACTAACAGCGATGTAAACAAATATATGCACAAAAAAATTAGAGAAATAAGCTTTTTGTGTGAATGGAACATTTCATCGATCTTTTATTTCAGCTCATGAAACATGGGACCAACACTTTACATGTTGCGTTTATATTTTTGTTCAGCGTACATCTTGTATATCAAACATGTCATTATATACATGCATATAAAATATTGTTCAAACAATATAGGGCAAATTCTTATATTTCATTAATCACTTACCTTTTGTTAAATATAAGGGGAAAATACATTTCCCACATTTCCCAGAATGCATTAGTTTTACCCTCAAGTTAACCCTTTGGCGTTGGTGGAAATATAATTGGCTATTCTAAGCACTAAGGTTAAAAGAGTATATGAACATTGTTTCCAGAGAAAAGTGATATATTCTTTAGTATCTGGAAGTGTGACCTTTCCGATTTAATGACTGAGTGGAATTTCTTTTGATTTGCACTGATTCAAACTCAAATTTAAATTCTACATCCTGTGGGGTGTGGTCATTTTTATTTGAATTCCAACTCATGAGTAGAATGGGAGTGAATTCCAAAATTCTGCATTGAGACCAATCCTGGTGTGTGTATGAGAGAGAGCCTTCACCCCATCTCCCTCCCACTCACAGCCTCTTGCCCTTCCATCCTCCACTGAGCTTCTGATCTCTGTCTGTTAGACTAGACTAAAGACAACAAGCATCACATCAGACACAATTCAAACAGAAGGTCAGGTGATTGGTCTCCAATGATCTGTGTGACTTAGTGATGGGCTCTCTCCCTCCCTTGTGTGTAAACAATGATAGAGTGTATTTGCACACCTCGGCGAATAGCGGTGCGTTGATTTAAAGGGACTTCCAGTGTTTGGGCCTCCCACGCCGCCGTTTCAATCTCCCTCCTCTGTTTGAGATAGTCAGCGGTTCACCAGGGCAACCTTCTCCACGACGATAACTCACACTATAACACTAAGCAGAAAGACGCCTCTCTAACCTTGGCTGATGTTGAAGCTGACGAGCAAGCAAGGCCATGATTTTAACATTGATTTTCAACAATGACGAACCTTTTTCTTTAACAGTTTAGCCAGGTACTAGAAGCTCCCTCTAAGTACCCTTGGTGGAGGCTCAAGGGGGAAGAGAAAAAAGTCCTGAGTTCAAATTGGAGCAGATTTAGAAGGATCCCAATTAGTGCCTGAGGGAGAGAGATAGGCCCGTCTGGTAGAGGAGCACTGATGAAGCACCTAGGTTCCGTCATTAGCCTGCACACTGAGTCCCTTGACACCACCGTTGGCCACAGAGCTTGATGAGGCGGGCTGGAATGGACACAGTGTCTGTCTCCTTTGTCTACTGCTGTTGCTGTTGCTGTTCCCTGGCACGGCTCTTGTCTCCTACCATGTGCTGCTGGCCTTTCTGTTCCAGAAATAGCTGGCCAAGTGCATGCAAAATCAGCATTGTACTGTGTGCAAAATCGTTTTCATATGCTGTTCATGTGCATGTAATATCTTGAGCAGGTCTGGGATCTGTTGTATGTGACAGGAATTGTACCCTTTGCCAGAGGAGACAACCCTATGTTGAATGGTGGTTGTCTGTGCTGCAGCCTAGTGTGATTAGTTTGTTGGCCCTTATCAGTTCTCTTAACAAGCTCCGTAGTGACACCTCTGCTCCGCCCCAGGCCCCTGGTCATCTAGTAAATGTCACTATAATGACACACGCATTAACATTTACAGGTCCAGCAGGCCAAAAGAGATAATTGGGGACTGTAACCTGCAATGAAAGGGAGACATGTCAAGGATTCTAAAAATGACATTTTGGTTGTAGAGTAAGTGAATGTTTTGGATCATTTTAGGTGCATTTATTTTAGGAATGTATTTCATATCTCGTTGTGCAGTTTTCTAAATGTGCAATGATCGAAGACCTCAGTGTTTAGAATTGTTTGGACTATGAGGTTGCTAAGGAAACATTACCATCCAATGGTCTTGTTATTCTTGATCAAGTTGTAGGACTAGTAGTGCCTTAATTGGTAGAGTAATTGTATTGAAATGCGGAGCCCTGCAGGAATTATTCCAGTAGCATGGTTTAATTGTTTTTACATGGCCAATCAGTGTGTGTGTACCCAGAGGAGCTCCAGGGGACCGGCGCTAGCTAGCTAGCTTCATTTTCACTGTCACTACCCAGACAGGTTAATGTTCTCTTATTCTGGCCTTATTAAAAGCTGCTGCCTGCTAACACATCCTGATCCCCATACGCATCACGTCTCCTCTGCACTTCTAACCAGGTCTGGAGATGTTTTCTGATTTCCTCGGGTACATTTAAATAGCTGTTCGGTGTCTGAAATGGCACTGACCCATCAAGCACATAAAGTGTGTGAGTGCCAGGCAGGCTGTGATAATAGCGTGCTCAGAGACACTTGGCTCTAATAAGAGGTGTTTGATTGCTTTTTTTGAATGTATTTTTCCTCCTGTTGATTGTGTTTTGGGGCCGGCTGCGGGGAGGACAAGCTCTTTCATGATGCTGCTGCTTGAGTGATTCTGAGCTTGACATGTGAACTTAGACCGTTACTGTAGATAGGCGAGGTACAGTAACAGTAATGCAATAGAATATATGTGGAGTGTTTATCTTTATAGCTTTGCTGTAGAGAGGAATGGTAACAGATAAGCCTATTCCTCACTGACTTTATACTGTCTAGGTAGAAGGAGATTGATATAGAAAGAGCATACAATGACATCCCTGTTTAAATGAACAGATAACCTGCTCTTGGAGATGGACGCTTAGACATGGACATATAGCTCAGTAAATAATCCTCTATCTTTAGGAAATATTTACCTTTCTCTGTGAACAGTGGCTGGCTGGCTGGCTGGCTGGCAGGCTCGGTAATGTTTGCTGTGCTGTGTGACCCATACCCAGTGTTAAAAAATAAAAAGCTAGAACACGTCCCAGTGGAAATCAGTGAATATGGTTGTTAGCTAGTAGAGCACAGAACCATCAGAGTTTGGGAAAGAAAACGGCTCCCCATCAATGCACTGCTCTCCTGTGGACCCCAGGAAGAGTAGCTGCTGCTTCAGCAACAGCTAATGGGCATCCTAATAAAATACTTAATACTCAACTCCCTCCAGTCAAGGAATGGAAGCCATTTGGAACGATTTCCCTACAAAGGTTTCTGTTCATTCTACACTTGTGTTCACTCTAGGCAGCTATACATATTTTTGTGTGCATAGAAAGACTGTCAATATGTAAATGCAGGGTAATTAAACCATTTCCTTCAGTGCATCTGTTACAGAGTTAACTTTGATTTCAATAAAGTACCAGTACCATGTATCATTGTTCTAAAGGTATCAGTGTACAACACTATAGCTGCCATAGTATTAACCCCACCAACCTGTGTCTGACAGTTTGATGTTTTTGAGGCTGAAAATAATTTGCTTTTGAACGCCTCCCACTCGCTCCCCTGGAAATATTGTTGGGCTGAAAGTCTGCCTGCACTTCTTTGTTGTCTCCAATTATTCCTCCACTCCTGCCTTACTCTATTTCTCTCTCTACCCACACTCTGATCCCAGAGAGCTTTCTTTCGCCAATTATGGTCATAAAGAAAGGCGGCCATTTTAGAACACTCTCATGTTGGGCTTGTTGTGTTAAGAGATTACTGCACTTTGCTAGCTGTATAGTAACTGAGTTGAATTGAAAATAAATAACTAGCTGGCCGGTGACTGCATTGATCTCTTGAGATTGCCGGAACGCTTTTTCCTTCCATGATCCTCGGGGAAAGGCCGACTTCTCTCGTGTGTGCTTTTGTTTATCTGTTTTGATTTGTCATGTTAATTGTTTCCGTCTTTGTGTCTGTCTTCTAATTAGTTTGAAATGTTAGCCACACACTGAAGCTGGAAGGGAAATCTTATATACGGTAGTTTCAGCATGTTAAGGCTTATAAGGAGCTTACGCACTTATCCCTAGACAATGTCAATTATATCCACCCACAACATCTCATGGGCACAGTTATATTCCCTGTGGGAACAGACGTTTTTTTTTTTAGACCATGTCTCTCTTATCCTCTTCACAGGTGAGGAGAATTTACTGGCAATACTGAAGAGGCGATGGTGGAAGTACATGATTCTGGGATTGATAGACATCGAGGCTAACTACCTGGTTATCAAAGCCTACCAATACACCACACTCACCAGCGTACAGGTGAGTCTGTTTTCATCTATCACATGTGAAAGCCATCGGTGTGCGTGTATGTGCGCAGGGGTGCATGCGTGTGTCGGTACAAGGCGTTCCCTTGACTGGCCGCTGGACAGACATAAGACAGTAGTACGGCGGTGACCTTTGCCGAGTCTACGTAATAAGATGGCTAATTAAAGGTACACTGGCTGACTCTCATCCCGTGTGTCAGTTCATCTTCATTAAATTGCAGTTAGTGCCAGAGGAGCCTTACTCAGATCCATCCGAAAGGCATCAGGTCCATGGCGCAGGGCTGGAGGGATGGAAGGAGGGAGGTTTAAATGATTATAGGAGAGCCTCGGTTAGAGCACAATAGATTTTGTTTCCTCTCATCTCACCGGAATCTGACATTTTCCTCCACTCCTCCAGAGCCCAGGTAGGACTCAGGATCAGTGTGTCGGTATCCCCTCTCTAGTGATGAATCAGGCCTCTAAACTCTCTCCTCTCAGTGCAGTCAGTTAGGGCTGAACGGGAACAGACGATACCATTAACACTCCACCGGCTAACCAGGACTCTTCCAGTTCCTCCAGCATGCAGGCCTCTCACACTCAGAGAGAGGAGAAATTAGATCCGTGCCAACTGCAAAGTTGTGTTAATGGGTATAGATAGCTCTTGTGGTGTACATGCTGTACTGAAACCATATCAGTTGAGTAGTTTCACCGGATTCTATACGGCATATTGCAGTGTCATTTTCATTCTTCAAGTCTGTGGTAGCCTGAAAATGTGAGGTATCGGCAACAATCGGAAGCAAATAGATCAATTCCCTCTTCAGATCATAGCGGAGATGTGTCATTTTCCATTTGCAAGTAGTGGGAGGGAACCATGTGGAAACAAGTTGGCAGAATAACATCTGTAAATGTGTCTTCTGTCAGCTTGTGGGTCTCTGCCTCTGTCTCTACTCAGCCAGACAGAAAACAGATGGAGTGTCAGTGTCTATATCCGTCAGATACCGCTCAGCTCCGACCGCCACTCGAGACCGCTCTGCCTTGCCGTTATTTTGGGAAGTGGAATCGATGACCGGCACGGCACCGCTGTCTCACGACAGAGAGATATAATCCATGGCTTGGGCCTGAGTCCTGCTCTGGGCTGGAGCAGCGGGAGTGGGAGTGTCAGGGCCAGTGATGTGGAGGGCTGACTGTTCTGTTGAAGTAAAGTAGGGGGAGTGTAAAAGGTACCAGAATCCCCTCATTCCCCTGGGGTCTGGCCCTGTGACTGACAGATAGATAGACCTCATTCCCCTGGGGTCTGGCCCTGTGACTGACAGATAGATAGACCTCATTCCCCTGGGGTCTGGCCCTGTGACAGACAGACAGAAAGACTTCATTCCCCTGGGGTCTGGCCCTGTGACTGACAGACAGATAGACCTCATTCCCCTGGGGTCTGGCCCTGTGACTGACAGACAGAAGGGCCTCATTCCCCTGTGGTCTGGCCCTGTGACAGACAGACATACAGACCTCATTCCCCTGTGGTCTGGCCCTGTGACAGACAGATAGACAGACAGACAGACAGGTCTGGCAGACAGACAGACAGACAGACAGACCCCAGGTCTGGCCCTGTGACAGACAGACAGACAGACAGACCTCATTCCCCTGTGGTCTGGCCCTGTGACAGACAGACAGACCTCATTCCCCTGTGGTCTGGCCCTGTGACTGATAGACAGATAGACCTCATTCCCCTGGGGTCTGGCCCTGTGACTGACAGACAGAAGGGCCTCATTCCCCTGTGGTCTGGCCCTGTGACAGACAGACATACAGACCTCATTCCCCTGTGATCTGGCCTTGTGACAGACAGACAGACCCCATTCCGCTGTGATCTGGCCTTGTGACTGATAGACAGATAGACCTCATTCCGCTGTGATCTGGCCTTGTGACAGACAGACAGACCCCATTCCCCTGTCGTCTGACTCTGTGACAGACCTCATTTCCATTCCCCTGTGGTCTGGCCCTGTGACAGACAGACCTCATTCCCCTGTCGTATGGCCCTGTGACAGACAGACAGACAGACAGACAGACAGACAGACAGACAGACAGACAGACAGACAGACAGACAGACAGACAGACAGACAGACAGACAGACAGACAGACGGGATGACAGACAGACAGACAGACGGGATGACAGACAGACAGACAAACAGACAGGCGGGATGACAGACCGACAGACAGACAGACAGGCGGGATGACAGACCGACAGACAGACAGACAGGCGGGATGACAGACCGACAGACAGACAGACAGGCGGGATGACAGACAGACAGGCGGGATGACAGACAGACAGGCGGGATGACACAGTGACGAGTTGATCAGTACCTCCATGCCCTACTGACCCAAAGTCAGCACACTGATGTGACAAGCACACTAATGGCCTGCAGCTACTGTTTACACAGCGATGGATCTATCCGCATGGTGTGACTGTCACTGAATGATTAGGTCGGGCGGTGACGAGAGTGATAGGGTGACTCTCTTCCACAGTGTAGAGACAGAGATATTTGAGAGTAGCATTGCACAGCAGCAGCTCTCTCTCTCTCCAAAGTAAACCCAGCCTGAGCATATAGCGAAGGTGATTAAACATTCAGAGGAAGGGGTGCTCATGGAATCACTGTAAATATTGACTCAGTAAACAGCTAGAACTCAATCTGGGACTCCTCAGTATTTTTGTTTTCGAGGTCTGTTGTGCAAGTTTGTTTGATATTTAGAGAACAGCTCAGGTCAAGTGAAGTCAAATGAAGAAGGTTTGGTTGTTAGTTGGAGACTTTATCAATGGACGCTCTCACTCTAAGGCCATGTTTTCCTCTCCTCTTGTTACTCTGTGCAGGGTAATTTGCTTTTTAGTTTGATTGGCTTTCACTAACTGATTCCTTTGGAGGAGGGTGGAGGAGAGAAATAGCCAGAACAATTCTCAACAGTGCTATGTAAACTATAACAAGGTTAGACAATGCCTCATCAATATTAATATGCAGGCATGAAGAGAACTGGGCATGAGACGGTGCTATAAAATACTTTCCCATTAAGGGGAAATGATTAGTTGTTATGAATGGTCATGGTGTCTGGCTAGGCTCCAGTATGAGGAGATCAGTGGACACATCTGGGGAAAGCTCCTCTTCGTCAACTCGTTAGAACAGGCAGCTACAGATGTAGGATCTTTATTTGAGCCAGTTTGCTGCAGCAACAGGAAATGTGAATTATTACGTGGACTATTTTTTTGTAGGGGTTGATACATTCCTCGTTAGGGAAATCGACAACTTTAGAAGCCTTTTTAAACCTCAAATACACTACAAGTGTGCATTTCCTGCTAGGCAAAAGAGTGATCAAATTAAGATCCTACATCTGAATGCTACTCAGTCCTCCACTTCAAGATATGCAGGTAGCCAGCCGCGGTCCTGGGGACAAATCACTGTAAAACAGAGGAATTAGTTGAAGATTTATTTCGGCAGAGTTAAGTGGAGAGTCTTAGGACTGACTAAATCGCATCATTCTTTCTCCTCACTTGGCTAAGTGTCATAGGACCTGTGATAATTGTATCGGTTTCATTAGTTTGCTGGTATTTGTAAAAAGGAGCAGAGAATGTCATTGACAATGTCAGGTCTATTATTTTGCTAGTAATTCACTGTAAAAGTTGTCGGGTTAATGCCAGAGCTGTTCCCCAGATAGCCCTGAGAGAACAGGTGAGAGTAAACACAGAACTCAACCCTCAATCACTCACTCACTTTCAGGGTTCTCTCATGGTTATCGTTTATCCCTACACTGTTAATTCATCTCTCTCCACTTCCCCTTTTCTCTCTCTCTCTCTCTCTCTCTCTCTCTCTCTCTCGCTCTTGCTCCTTTTCCTCTCATCCTTCTGTCATCCTGTCATTCTCATCCTTCTCTCATCCCTCTGTCATTCTTTTTCTCTCTCCCGCTCTCTGTGATTGTCCCCCTCATTCCCTCCCTCCACTTTCTCTCTCTACTCTCTCTCGCTCAAGGGCACGCTTCACTACAGTAACAGACAGGTTTATATAACCAAGCGGTGAAAAGGCCTTCCATTGGGCAGAAACACGCTGGCCTGCTGAGCGAGTGAGACATACTGGGCTGTCGTTGCACACATCGATAAACCACACGTTATTATGCCAGGGTGGTCTGAGGTGTCAGAACATTCGTTTATACATCGATAAACCACACGTTATTATGCCAGGGTGGTCTGAGGTGTCAGAACATTCGTTTATACATCGATAAACCACACGTTATTATGCCAGGGTGGTCTGAGGTGTCAGAACATTCGTTTATACATCGATAAACCACACGTTATTATGCCAGGGTGGTCTGAGGTGTCAGAACATTCGTTTATACATCGATAAACCACACGTTATTATGCCAGGGTGGTCTGAGGTGTCAGAACATTCGTTGAACACATCAATGTTGTGAGTTGCCAGGAGAGCCACCGCACCACCTCTTCTCCTCTGTGCACTCGACCTGTGATGAGCAGTAATGGGGTTTGCTGTCCTGCGGTTAACCCCTCGTTCTCCCATGCACTACCTTTCCCAGAGAGTGAGCCCATAGTGCTACCACTAAGTGCCAGAGAGGCTTCCCAGAATGGAGACCTGATGGTCCCCTAGGCGATCATAAATGTTTCTCTCCTCCCTCTTGCATGGCCCCTACTCCTCCCTGACACGCCATCCACCATCACCCCTAATTCGCCATCCTTATTTTCTCTCATCACCATTAGTGTTGGACTGTCCTCTGACCTCGTCCTCTGTAGTACTGTGTGTCCCCGCTGTCCTATGTGTCACCCCCTGGACTTTGTGGTGGGTGGTTTTAGCACTGCTGTGATACCATCTCTGGTGTGTATTTTGTCTATGTGGTGTACAGTATCTTGGAACTCCATTGAAACCATTTTCTCTGTGTGTCTCTATGAACTAGAGTTCAGTGTGTCCATTCTAACCCCGTATCTCTCCGCTCTGTCTGTCAGCTCCTAGACTGTTTCACCATCCCCGTGGTGCTGCTGCTGTCCTGGTTCTTCCTGCTGGTGAGGTACAAGGCCGTGCACTTTGTGGGCGTCGGGGTGTGTCTGCTGGGCATCGGCTTAATGGTGGGGACAGACGTCCTGGTGGGAAGACAACAGGGCCTAGGTAACACACACATGCTCACACACCACTTTGGACTACAGGGAAGTAATATCAGGTTTTGATTGAGAGGAAGGCGAGGATGGGTAAGAGCAGCCCCTTTTTTTCTATATGATTGTTTACTTATTTCATTTGAAGATTGTACATTAGAAATATCAAGGTTGTTTTTTTAGTTGGTCGGGTATATTATGACTTAAAAGCTGTGAATCTGAACAAATAGCTTTTAAGATAAAACGTAATAAATATGAAATGATTTATTATAGGGCTAGGATAAAGGATGATATAATTAAAACCCTGCCTAGGTTCTCTATTTGGAATAGGCCTATACGATCCTAAAATAATTGGTGTTATTACACTTTTACATTTAAAAAATACATCTATATATAAAATATGTAAAGGATGATCATTGTTCCGATACACACCGGCAATTTGATTAGGTATTGTCAACAGGGTTGTTGTCTCTAGTGTGTGTGGGCTGGTTAACACTGGGATAAAGTGATTAAAGTTAACGGTAGAACTAATATAAAAACTGGCTTATGAAAGCACTTCTCTAAGTGAGAGAGGTATATTACACGTTTGTATATAACTGCATGTATTCTTGGCTATCGTGCCTTGGCTGTATCAGAGTCGATTGTAAATTAAACTTGGGTATTCCTCCATGGGCAGTGTGATGCCTAAGACTAAGTTTGACTAGCTAGCGGCCGTTAGAATCTATGTTCCTTTATCTTTCTTCCTTTTTTCCGTCGGAATACAACAGGACATAATGACGACTACGTGAAATATGTCTTGCATGTAATGGACATTTTAAAAAACAGTACTGGTCTTGTGATATGTTCAGGTTGTTTTCTCTTCATTTTTTTCAAAAGAATTTGAACAATTGAATCCAAGGAACTGAGCAGGCTGGGCTGACATGCCTATAGCCTTGCTCGGACTTTCTAAATATGCGCATGCATTTATAAGAAATTGTTATCATTTATATGACTATTATCTATTATTGTTACTATTTCTTTTTTCCTGACTGTTTTCCATGTTATTTGGTTGGTTATCTTAAGCACCCTCATAGATGTTATCATGGGACTGCCCATATTTCCCTCTGGCCAACACCATTTCGCGGCCAAGGTTTTGCTTTAGGATGCAAAGGTGTGTCATGAGTCAGGGAGATGGTCTGATGGTCTTAGTGACAACAGACCTAGATATGGGGGGAGGTTTTAGTGGGTGGAACATTAGGACAATTGGAGGTTTACAAAGTTGCAGCTACAGTATGCTTAAAAGGGCAAATTATCATGGTACAACTATATGGACACTTAATCATCATGGTGCTTTTTAATGGTAAGTTTACAAACATTGGTTGTGGTAAGTGAAACGTTGTTATCATTATGGTAAGTGGGGAAATAAGTATAGCCAGTTATAATTGTAATGGCTTAGCAGATCATTAAAAAAACTAAGATACATTTTTACATGATAAAGCATATAACATCTATTGTTTACAGGAAACTCATTCTACAAATATAGATGAGGTTGGGTGGAAAATGGACTGGGAGGGAGAAATATATTTTTGTCATGGTCAAAGAAACTCAAAAGAGGGGATTATACTGATTAATACAAATTTGGATCTGATTGTGAAAACTGTGAAAAGAGATCGGCAAGGAAGATGGATTATTTTAAATATGCTATTGGACCAAAAACAGATCTGACTAATTAATCTATATGGGCCAAATAATGATGATCCACACTTCTTCGAAAATATATGTAATAATCTATTGAGCTCGCAAGCAACAAAATAATATATTATTATGGTGGGAGATTATAATACGGTTTTAAGTAGCTCAATGGATCGTAAAGAAAATCACTCTACAAACTATCACCCTCAAGCACTGAAGGAGATCACGAAGATCATGAATACATTAGAACTAGTGGATATATGGACGACACAACAGTGGTAGGTTTGATTACCAACAACGACGAGACAGCCTACAGGGAGGAGGTCAGGGCCCTCGGAGTGTGGTGTCAGGAAAACAACCTCTCACTCAATGTCAGCAAAACAAAGGAGATGATCGTGGACTTCAGGAAACACCAAAGGGAGCACCCCCCCTATCCACATCGAAGGGACAGCAGTGGAGAAGGTGGAAAGTTTTAAGTTCCTCTGTGTTCATATCACCGACAAACTGAAATGATCCACGCACACCGACAGTGTGGTGAAGAAGGCACAACAGCACCTCTTCTACCTCAGGAGGCTGAAAAAATGTGGCTTCTCACCGAAAACCCTCACTAACTTTTACAGGTGAGCAATTGAGAGCATCCTGTCGAGCTATATCACCGCCTGGTACGGCAACTGCACCGCCCACAACCGCAAGACTCTCCAGAGGGTGTTGCGGTCTGCACAACGCATCACCGGGGGCAAACTTCCTGCCTTCCAGGACACCTACAGCACCTGATGTCACAGGAAGGCAAAAAAGATCATCAAGGACGGCCATAACTACCCGAGCCACTCCCTGTTCACCCCGCTTCCATCCAGAAGGTGAGGTCAGTACAGGTGCATCAAAGCTGGGACAGAGAGATTGAAAAACAGCTTCTATTTCAAGGCCTTCAGATTGTTAAACAGCCATCACTAGCACAGAGAGGCGGCTACCTACCCACAGACTTGATGTCATTGGCCACTTTAATACATGGAACAGTATTCACTTTAATAATGCCACTTTAAGAATGTTTACATATCTCGCAGTACTCATCTCGTATGTATATAATGTATACTGTTTCCTTCACTATCTATTCTTTACTATCTGTTGCATCTTAGCCGCTCTGTCACTGCTCATCCATATATTTGATACTTATATATTCTCATCCCATTCCTTCGCTAGATTGTGTGTATTAGGTTTTGTTGTGGAATTGCTAGATATTATCTGTTAGATACTGCTGCCCTGTCGGATCTAGAAGCACAAGTATTTCGCTACACTCGCAATAACATCTGCTAACCAGGTGTATGTGACCAATAAAATGTGATTTGATTTGACCCTGATCGAGTAAGATATACATGGAGGAGCTATCCGTCTTGATTACTTCCTAGTCTCATTTTTGTTGGCATCAAAAGTTCAAAAAAGTATTAATAGGAGACCGAATGCGATCGGACCACCATCTAATTGGCCTCCATATAACTCTTACTGAATTTCCAAGTGGATGGGGATATTGGATGACTATTTTTATTGGAAATTGAATCACAGCAACCATCACTCCTATGTTCCAATGGCACATTGTGTTAGCTAATCCAAGTTTATAATTTTAAAAGGCTAATTGATCATTAGAAAACCCTTTTGCAATTATGTTAGCACAGCTGAAAACTGTTGTTTTGATTGGAGAAGCAATAAAACTGGCCTTTAGACTAGTTGAGTATCTGGAGCATCAGGATTTGTGGGTTTGATTACAGGCTCAAAACGGCCAGAAACAAAGACTTTCTTCTGAGACTCGTCTGTCTATTCTTGTCCATAGAAATTAAGACTATTCCATGCAAGAAGGCCAGCATCCCGTAGTCGCCTCTTCACTGTTGACGTTGAGACTGTTGTTTTGCGGGTACTATTTAATGAAGCTGCCAGTTGAGGACTTGTGAGGCATCTGTTTCTCAAACTAGACACTCTAATGTACTTGTTCTCCTGCTCAGTTGTGCATTGGGGCCTCCCAGTACTCTTTCTATTCTGGTTAGAGCCAGTTTGCGCTGTTCTGTGAAGGGAGTAGTACACAGTGTTGTACGATATTTCAGTTTCTTGGCAATTTATTGCATGGAATAGCCTTCATTTCTCAGAACAAGAATAGACTGATGAGTTTCAGAAGAAAGTACTTTGTTATGGTCCATTTTGAGCCTGTAATCGAACCCACAAATCCTGATGCTCCAGATACTCAACTAGTCTAAAGAAGGACAGTTTTATTGCTTCTTTAATCAGAACTGTTTTCAGCTGTGCTAACATAATTGCAAAAGGGTTTTCTAATAATCAATAAATTAACTTATCACAATTCATTTCTATAGAAAGTAAGCAAAAATAGATACGATTTTGCAACCATAGAGAGGTAAATACTTGTCTATTTATGGAAGAATCACATTGATTAACTCTTTGCTCCTATCACAGTTTACTTATTTACTAATGGCATTGCCTATTCCAGATGACTCATTTAAAAAAATCATATGAGCAAAAAAATATTTAATTTGATTTGGAATGCTAAGCCAGACAAAATTAAACCTGCCTATTTACATAATGAATATGAGTTTGGGGGCAAAAATGATTAAATATTAAAACCTCTCACTAAAAGCTTCACTCTGTTACAATGATGCTTGAATGAACTCGAACCCAGTCGCAGAGAAACACAGCATACAGTGGGTGAGTTTAAATCCAGAACTTCACTTAGTCTTCACAGAAACAGCACAAGAGTGCACTAAACAAAACACAAGACCTAAGCAAGGATCCAGCCCAACAGAGGAACCTAAATAGCCAGGCAACCAGGTGAACAGAGAGGGCAATCAAATACAGGTGATACCAATAAGAAACAATCAGGGTAACCTGGGAGCTAGAAGCAAGGTAAGGGTGCCCTCCAGCAGTAACCTAAGGAAACACACACCGAAAGAAACAGAAACTGTGATACACTCATACTTAAGTTGTACTTAAACCCCAAATGGTTCTCCAATAGATACGGGAATATCTGCTCAATCCAAATTTACAACCAACTGATTGCAGCACTACCACAAAAATGGAGGCAAGTGGAAAAGGGAGAAGGTTGGGAACTTGTTTGCCTGCCATATATTAAAGATACAAATTGGCTGAAAGGAACTGGCATAAATAGAAAAATATACCAGTTTAATTTGAGGACAAAAATGTTGACAGCTGCGCCATACAGGTTGCAAAATAAATGGGAGGAGATCTGATGTACCGATTCCATGGCACATGGTTTATGAACTGGTACAAAAAACTACACTTGACTCAACACTTAGAGTTTTTCAATTTAAACAATTATATAAATTCTTGCCACTGACAGAATGCTGTATATATGGGGCATACAAAAATCTCAGCTCTGTAGATTTTGGTGCGAAGAGACAGAATCACTAGATCATTTATTCTGGTATTGCCCCTATGGAGCTTGTTTCTGGTCACAGGTTCAGGAACGGTTAGAAAATCACAACGTGCTCTTAAAATGAACCTTACAAACAGCAGTGTTGGGTGATCTGGAAAGCCATAGCCAGTCAATAAATAATATAATAATACTTGTATGAAAGGTTTTCATCTTTAGATAACAATCTGTGGATAATATACAATTACAAAGGTAAAAAAATTCTGTAAAACATCACAACACAATTTAAAAATATAAGGCACATGGAAACCAAACAAGGGCGGTCTATGGTGATAGGTGGGATGGGCTGAGAGTGGCTGAGGGTTGGGATTAAAGAGCTGAGGTCTATGGTGATAAGTGGGATGGCCTGAGAGTGGCTGAGGGTTGGGATTAAAGAGCTGAGGTCTATGGTGATAGGTGGGATGGCCTGAGAGTGGCTGAGGGTGGGATTAAAGAGCTGAGGTCTATGGTGATAGGTGGGATGGCCTGAGAGTGGCTGAGGGTTGGGATTAAAGAGCTGAGGTCTATGGTGATAGGTGGGATGGCCTGAGAGTGGCTGAGGGTTGGGATTAAAGAGCTAAGGTCTATGGTGATAGGTGGGATGGGCTGAGAGTTGGGATTAAAGAGTTTATGTTTGGTAAAGTATTATTGTTACGTGACTGCTTTATATAAAAGTACAAGTATGTATGCAAAATGTGTACAGTTGAAGTTGTATGTTGACATACACCTTTGCCAAATACATTGAACTCAGTTTTTCACAATTCCTGACATTTAATCCTAGTAAAAAAATCCCTGTTTTAGGTCAGTTAGGATCACCACTTTATTTTAAGAATGTGAAAATGATTTATTTCAGATTTTATTTCCTTTATCACATTCCCAGTGGGTCAGAAGTTTACATACACTCAATTAGTGTTTGGTAGCATTGTACAACGCATCTCCTTCCTGAGCAGAGACGGCTGCGTGGTCCCATGGTGTTTATACTTGTGTGCTATTGTTTGTACAGATGAACGTGGTACCTTCAGGTGTTTGGAAATTGCTCAAAAGGATGAGCCAGACTTGTGGAGGTCTACACATTTCTTCTGAGGTCTTGGCTGATTTCTTTTGATTTTCCCATGATGTCAAGCGAAGAGGCACTGCGTTTGAAGGTAGGCCTTGAAATACGTCCAGAGGTACACTGCCAATTGACTCAAATGATGTCAATCAGAAGCTTCTAAAGCCATGACATCATCTTCTGGAACTTTCCAAGCTGTTTAAAGGCACAGTCAACTTAGTGTATGTAAACTTCTGACCCACTGGAATTGTGATACAGTGAATTATAAGTGAAATAATCTGTCTGTAAACAATTGTTGGAACAATTACTTGTGTCATGCACAAAGTAGATATCCTAACCGACTTTCCAAAACTACATTTTGTTAACATGAAATTTGTGGAGTGGTTGAAAAACGAGTTTTAATGACTCCAACCTAAGTGTATGTAAACTTCCGACTCCAACTGTATGTAAAATGGATATGTAAAATGTATGTATGTATATATATGTGTATATCTAGCGAAAAGCTTGAAACATATTTTGATTGCTATTGTGGAGTCTGCTGTGTCCTTCACACAAACACCCTCATCTCCACCAACACACAGACAGTGTTCTCACTGTGCAGTTCGCCATCGCTGTCTCATTGTGTTCAAACCTCACAGTACCTTCAGCCATAACCGAGTCAGATCCCCCGTGTTAGTCCCTGGTGTGGTTTGCCTTTCACACCCATGGAGAGCCTCCCCCTCTCACTATTGCATTAAGTGCTCCTTGATTTCCCCAGCTCAACAAGATTCAGATAGATAGATTGCATTTTGGTTCGATATGAATAATACATGTTACGATCCAAATCATATTACGTGTTCATTCTGGATCCGAAGAGTTTAGAGTTTCATTGAAAACACACGGCTGTAGTTTCATTTCTGTCTCGTGATTGACAGAATAGTTACATTTATAGTGGGATTGTTTAAAAATCTTCAAGCATGTGCTTAAGCATCTGTAAGATCTTTGCTTGATTGGGTACAGTTTATCCATACCTTACTGAAACCCATTGCAGCATACAGTATGCACTAAGCATGTAGGAATAAAGGAACAATGCAATTGTTTGGTGTGAGCTTCCAATCAATAATGCCGATTTGTCTTACCAGCTACACAGTAATGTTGCTTAAAATAGTGAAAATAGATATTTTGAACACAGTAAAGTGAACGGTAAGAAGAGGAATTAATCAATGAAACTCTTGTTAAAATCCTACATTTGCTCAATGTATGAACTCAAGCACAGTTGCTTCCTGTACCTTTTAAACACCCAATGTCTTTCACTGCCTCATTGTCATCATTTTTTATCTCATAGGATAGATACTTAGTCTGATACTTCTGGTGAAGGTTTCATAGGATAACCTATTTGTCATTAATAACTCTTTCATACAGTTTGAAAGTCTCTCTCTCTCTCTCTCTCTCTCTCTAGGGGACCATAAGCTCCTGGGGGACCTGCTGGTGCTGGGAGGGGCCACGCTGTACGGCATCTCTAATGTGTGTGAGGAGTTCATCGTTAAGAACCTGAGTAGGGTGGAGTTCCTGGGCATGATGGGACTGTTTGGCTCCTTCTTCAGCGGCATTCAGCTGTGAGTGTTTGTGTGTGTGTCAGACCTATTGGAAATGATTTCAAATACTTAAACTGTGCTTCATTGAGCTTGTCTGGCAAAATGAAACCAATATAATAGTCCCATAATGTCGTACCTAACCAATCAGGCACTCCAGGCAGGCTAAAGCAAATACAGGAAAAAGAGAGCTGAACACGCCCCCATTCACATCGACAGGACTGTAGTGGAGCGGGTCGTGAGTTTCAAGTTCCTTAGTGTCCTCATCACCAACAAACTATCATGGTCTAAACACACCAAGAAAGTTGCAAAGAGGGCACGACAATGCCTTTTCCCCCTCAGGAGACTGAAAAGATTTGGCATGGTTCCCCAGATCCTCAAAAAGTTCTACAGCTGACTGGTTGCATCACTGCCAGGTATGGCAACTGCTCTGCATCTGACCGTAGTGCGTACAGCCCAGTACATCACTGGAGCTTCCTGCCACCCAGGTCCTATATACTGGGCGTTGTCAGAGGAATTGTCATAGACTCCAGTTACCCAAGTCATAAACTGTTCTCTCTGCTACCGCACGGCAAGCGGTACCCCCGGAGCGCAAAGTCTAGGTCCAAGACTCCTTAACAGCTTCTACCTCCAAGCCATAAGACTGCTGAACAATTAATCAAATGGCCACCCGGACTATTTACACCGGCTCTATAGTATTCAGTCTTTCTCTATCTCCAGATGAGATGATGGCTTCGCTAGCAGCCCCATGCTGTCATATAATCACCTTTTCTTTCTATGATGCTTCTAGTGCCACTCAGAAGGACATAGGCAAATTACAGTTGGCCCAGAACAGAGCAGCAAGGCTGGCCCTTGCAGCAAGGCTGGCCCACAGAGGGCTAATATCAGTAACATGGATATCAGTCTCTCCTGGCTCAAACTAGAGGAGAGATTGACTGCATCACTACTTGTCTTTGTGAGAGGTATTGACGTGTTGAAAGCACGTGAACTGTCTGTTCAAACAGCCAACACTCAGCTCAGACACCCATACATACCCCACAAGACATGCCACCAGGGGTCTCTTCACAGCCCCTAAGTCCAAAACCGGCTCTGGGAAACACACAGTACTATATAGAGCCGTGATTACATGGAACTCTCTTCCACATCAAGTAACGCAAGCGTGCAGTAAAATCAGATAAAAAAACAAATCAGATAAAACACACACGCATACGCACACACACTCTAATACAAACACTCTACACACACACATTGTAAATGTTCTATTCTACGTTTGTAATACTGGAGTAATAATGTCTTGTATGATGTATGATGCTGTTTCTGATGTAGGCTGTTGTTTTGTTGTTATGTAATTACTTTATTCATGTTTGGACCGCAGGAAGAGTAGCGACCTAAATAAATACTGTACAGTTCGGCGTCCTAACCGACTTTGGTGGGCAAATGCTCACCTTTGATGGCAACAGGCACACTGGAGAGTGTGCTCTTCACGGATGAATCTCGGTTACAACTGTACCAGGCAGATGGCAGACAGTGTGTATGGTGTCATGTGGGCGAGGGGTTTGCTGATGTGAACGTTGTGAACAGAGTGCACCATGGTGGAGGTGAGGTGATGGTATGGGCAGGCATATGCTACGGAGAACAAACACAATTGCATTTGATCGATGGCAATTTGAATGCACAGAGAAACTGTGACGGGATCCAGAAGCCCACTGTCGTGCCATTTATCCCACTGTTGTGCCAAATGTCCCAGTTCTTTCATGGCCTGCATACTCACCTGACATGTCACCCATAGAGCATGTTTGGGATGCTCTGGATTGACGTGTAACATAGTGTATTCCAGTTCTCGCCAATATCCAGCAATTTTGCACAGCCATTGAAGAGGAGTGGGACAACATTCCACAGGCCACAAGCCTGATCAACTCCATGCAATGGTCACACCAGATACTGACCTGTTTTCTGATCCACGCCTTACATTTTTAAGGTATTTGTTCCCAACAGATGCATATCTGTATTCCGAGTTATGTGAAATTCATAGATTAGGGACTAATGAATGTATTTAAATTGACTGATTTCCTAATATAAACTGTAACTCAATAATAAAATCTTAGAAATTGTTACCGATTGCGTTTATCTTTTTGTTCAGTTTTACTACTTTTTAATGAGCTCATTCTGAGGCTTTAAAGAGGATTAAAAAAACTGGTTATGAGACATTGCCTGTCTTCCCTCCACTTGTTATGTATGAAATGATCCCTACTGGGGAAGACAGTGGGAGCACGGGGACCTGTCTCTGTTTCTGTCTCTCGCTGATGTTAATTTTAGACACGGGAGCACCAGACGAGACCGTAACCTTGGTAACACGTCAGCACCGCCTCGTCAATTATGCTTTTTCACAGAGATGTCACAGAGCGAGACCTGGGTGGATTGTTTTCCATTCCTCTTGTCTGGAACAGAGGGGGGGGTGAGGGAGGGAAAATGGTCTACCATGTTGTTTCTATTGTTAGTGCCCCTCTGGAGTCAGAGGATTCCGTCAATAGAATTCCCAGGATCTATTCTGTAGGGTCAGAGGGTTGAACCCCGCCTCGCTCTGATAGGATTGATTTGTCACTGACTCATCAGAACCACAGGTGCTCAGCAGTCAAAACTGAGCTTTTCTGTCAAGAGACTTGCTTATGATCCTCCTGTCTTACTTTCCACCCTCCGTCAGTAACTCTGTTGTATTCCCTATCTCACAAAGCGTCCCTCTGGCTGACGGGAATGGTTTTTCTTTCTGTTCCAGGGCCATCATGGAGCATAAGGAGCTGTTAAGGGTGCCCTGGGACTGGCAGATTGGTAAGTTACTGTTACTGGGATTTAGATGCTGCTCTCTCTTGCAGCGTTAGTTGGCAGCCCGTGTGTGTGTGTGTGTGTGTGTGTGTGTGTGTGTGTGTGTGTGTGTGTGGGGGGGGATACAGGGATGATTAAACATTTGCTGAGTGGGAATTGATTGCCCTGTCTAGAGGAGATGCCCCCCTCCCCCTCGCTGTGTCATATCCTGCTCACGCAATCAGTTAGGCTGTAAGAGGTGTCACTGGATGATCTCTCTGCAAATTAAGTAGGGGGGGTGAGGAGATGGGGCCCTGGGCTAAAGATGGATGGGCCGCCGCTGTATAGTCAAAATGTATGGTGGGATGGTGTCAACCTTTACGAACCTTTTGTTGTGCCGCATGAATTACTGGTAGGAGATGAAGGTGTCCACTGTTAGTTTTTACTCTGTTATTTAGAACCTAACAGTGGACAACTATGAAAAGCTCAAACCAAGTTTATTCACCCACTGGGTCAGACAGCTGAACAGACAAAGACATGTTCCCACCAGTATATATACCCCAATTTAGGTGAAGTCTCCTCCTCTTCTCCGAACGTTACATCTTTATTGCATCTTTATGTCGGTAGAAAACTGTTCCTTCTCCCTTAATGTGACCTGACCTTGGGCCTGACCGTTTCGCACGAATCCACAGCTCTCCACCCTTATCAGTGACCGCAACCATGTGATTGTCTTTCCCTTACTCAGTAACATTCCAAGTCCCTGGCTCATATCCAACCTTAATTGACCCCAACATATGCATTCCTCCTACAGAAAACCATTCACTTCTGGTGTAGAAACCAGACTGTGGCCCTTCTCCTTTCCATAGGATACCTGATGTCTAACAGTAACATGTTCTGACAGAACATAAACGTTCTGCATTCCCCTCTCTCCCTCAGTACCATGAACAAGGATATTTCATGTTTCAAGTTTAGAAGTCAGAACCCATCACCATTAACTGATAAATGGGTGCACTTTATTTGCTTATAACAAGGACTGTTCACTTAATATTTCATTTGAAACAAACAAGCCAGACAGGGTGCTACAGTACAGTATATAGTAGCCCATTAAGTTGACTGAGTTTCAATTAACTGGCCACTGAATATTTAAAATACAATCAATACAATCAAGACAGCATGTCAGCCCATGAAGATGCCTGATTTGAATTTACACTGATACAGGAGCCCAATGTGTGACGTGCAATTCGCCACTCTCCAAAGCCAAAGCAAGTGACTAGGTCCTTAATCCACTTGGATTTACCCACTTTCTTTTGATTGAGCGAGCGAGGATGCGTGGTGCCAATAGCGGCGTTTGGGTAGCGTCCCAGGAGATGCTGGCTTGTCACAGGCATTAGCCAGTCTGCGGTGGCTTGAGGGGCACGCCATTATCTGTCACTGCCATGACGGACAACACAGAGGGCGCCAGGAGGAAAGATCTCCTCAGCCAAGATTGCTTTGCCCTAGAAAAATAATGAGGACTCGGTCATGTAAAATGTAGGATTGTGAGCGTCTTCCAAATACTTGGTGGGATCAATTGTTGTTTCTTCCCTCCTCAAGCTTACCACAGTCATGTGTTTTTTCCCCTACTCTTAATAACCAGATATTGATCATAAGAAAGGTGAAAACAAAGGCCCATACACTGCCGTGAAATAAAATAGATTCCTTTAGATTCTCTTCGGGTGGTAGTCATGAATTCTCATACAAATACAGTAGCTCATCCTTCCTAATAACAGGGATTTGAATATTCATGGGGTTTAGATGTGCTTCTAAAAGCAGAGTCTCATACTACTACATACTACTACTAAAACTTAA
Source organism: Oncorhynchus tshawytscha (assembly GCF_018296145.1). NCBI lineage: Eukaryota > Metazoa > Chordata > Actinopteri > Salmoniformes > Salmonidae > Oncorhynchus > Oncorhynchus tshawytscha. Next base: position 16,378,317 of record NC_056446.1, on the reverse strand, counting down.
CCCAGAGATACACTTCAACTTAGTTAACAAAAGCAGGTGTCGGCCATATTGCTATCTGGTATGCTGCCAGACAAAGTAAACAAGGCATTTTCAATAACTCATGAGGCCTTCTGTTCAGCTATTCCACCAACATCCAACAGCGCCTGGAGAAAAAGGGTTAGGAAGTCTCTGTGCTTGGCCTTCCAGAAAATGGCATACATCTTCTTGAGTGGATCGGAATAAAAAATAACGTTGAATACAGTGAGACTTCCTGGTCTTCAATGTTGACCTTTGTTTTGGTCAAAACAGTCTCGTCCTGTTACATGCAGTAGCTTGGGCCTGTCATGAATTCATGCACTAAACCAGAGCATGCAGATTAGGACTACAACTCTTCAGTGTTTAAATGTATCCAATTCCCACCTGATCAGTAGTCAGCTGTCCTTCAGTACCTTCTCTCTACAGATAAACAAGTGGATATTTTTGTTGTCTCTGCTGAGGACAAAACTCCTGATATGTAATGACTATAAAAATGAAAAGCGATTGAATGGAATCCTGATTTCTTTTAGTGGAATGAGCTAGTCGGAAATGGCCTTTGCAGCATTCATAACGGCTGCAAAGGCCTGAGATCAGAATCTGACAGATAAATTCAAATTCAAATTTAATGTTTTTTGGTGAAAGATTGGTAAATTAGGAAATGCTGACATGATTACTTTCCCATT